>NC_056739.1:1566676339-1566796339 GCF_019279795.1 Protopterus annectens
GGCCATCTATCTCACATGTCTGTGTTGTCCCATATGACATACACCCATAGATGTCATATACTCCACTGCCCACAGGGTTATGCAGACAAAGGGTTGTATGTTTGGTATGTGGCATATGTTTTATGGGATAGTGAGACAATGTTGCAGCGGGACCACTACATGTCATGGACATGTCAGATGGCACATCACAATGTGTGAACTCATAACAGGGGCATAATCCACAATGGTGAATCCTGTGGGCTGTCCATACTCCAGCTCACTGTGTAGTACTGTTTGTTTACCCCACATGTGTAGTTCTGATGTATAGTACATGCTCCTACATTGAACAACACCTCCACCGTTGTATGTACAGCTGTCCACACATCTAGCAATGACAGTTTCTGAGGTTTCATGTCAGTGTTTCGCTTAGTTTGTAAGTATTGCACATGGGTAGCCAGTGTGATGGATTAAAGATGCGACCTGTATATTGTGATCGGACCATACATTACGTGTACATGTGTTAACTGGCCACATGGTGAATAGATCTGTGCATTAACATGCCTGATACTTATAACTGTCTCACCTGCAATGGCCTGCTGTCTCTGCGGAACGCCAGAGGTACCTATATAGGGGTGACACAGCAGTATGATCATTATCCATGCCTGTATGACAGCTACAGGGTGCAATGTGCATGTTAACACATTCGCCAGTACAATAGGATATACTATGGAGTATGCACATGTGTGCATACACAGAGTAGCATACTACAGTATGCAGCATGTGTGTATACATGCCTTGCATATGATGTTACATTACATATTGTACAGTGACACATGCAACTATATGGGATATAATAGTTATATGTGCAGTAGTGACTTACCAGGCAACTCCAGGCTCGGTGGTTGAGAGACACCCACCTCCATGATGGCAGCTAAGGTTTGTGGATGCTGTTCTGACGGTGTCCCCAGGTTGGTCAGTAGCTCCTCGGTACGTGTGAGTGGGGGCTGGGTTGGTGGCCCACCACCTGTTGCACCTTGTGCCCTGGTGATTGCATTCACTAGCTGTTTCGCACATCTGATCAGGTCCGTGTAGTGTCTGCGCACCTGCTGGTATGTGCGGTTATGGCCACCCACATCATTAACCCTCCTGCAAAGTTCCTGCCACAGGTCATCACGCTGCTGTGCATGCTGTGGCACATGGCTAAACAAGACATTATAGTTGTCTTGGAGGTAAGGTATAAGGGCCTCATCCTCCATGTGGGTATAGGCTGGGAGCCTTGCTCATGGCATATCTGGAAGACATAATGATGGAGACAGGTCACAGTATCTCAGAGATGCACAGAGATACAGCTGCACATACATGTGTATCACATTTATTACATATAAACAGTTGTCTTTGAAAATCTTCATAACACTGACACCACTGACATGTTTGTGTCACACACATGTGACACCCAATGGGGATTGGATATTATCACTATATATGTGTGTCACCTGATTACATTGCTCATAATCCATGTTGATGCTGTCTTGATGTGGGCATGTCTGTTTGCCTGTACTGGTGTTCTTACCTATCAGCACATGCCTGGATGTGTCCCCATTAATGCTGTCGACCTTGATGCTGTGTATATGTCACATATCAACACATAAACTGCCTTAACGGACATGACCTGTGACAATGCAGACATGCACATGGAAGCCTTTACATGCACGTGTTTTGCCATATACATCTACATGGCACTGTACAGCAGTTCAACATCCTGCCACATATTGCCTGTGTTGCACATGTGAAACACATGGGGCACTGGCTAGCCGGATGGTATTTGCAGGGATGGTTATCAACTATAGCATGTATGGCCAAGGTCATGTAGTAGTCTGTATGCCCTGGGCCATGTATGATCATAGGATTAAAGGTTACCTAGCTGTAGCCGACAGCCATGTTTCCGGCGCCAGGTGAAGCAGTGCCATATAACTGATCCAGATGTTTAATGATACATCTACCATGCGGTCATCACACCATGTCTGACAGTGGTGAAATGTGCAGCTTTGCTGGACAGGGTTGCATAGTATGGCAGGAGTATGTAACGTGTATGGCACAAGGATCTGTCCAGCATGTGGCGATCCTTGTACTAGGAAGGTGGATGTCCATGACGTATGTATTTCAGATCAGGATATGTACTTGTAGCATGCCCAACATCGCAGTTTTGGACATGTCTTTATGCAGGGTAGGCATTATGCTACATAGTGGAGATGAGGATTGTGAAGGCTGGTGTTGCCCATCCAAACATGGGCAATACCACTTAAAGGTGATATGTGATCCCCAATTGATCACTTGAGTGATGAGTATGGCTGTACAATGATCTCCATGTTCATGGATGGCACCCTGTCATGACTAGGGTTGCCTCTTATGACTACCTAATAGGCTTGGTGACGTCACTAGCTCAGGGAGGTAAACTGCACAGCACCATCCCTTACATACAGTGTCCATTATGTTGACCGCTGCCTAGGTGGTAGTTCATGGGTACAGGGTTATTAACCTAGCGGTGACAATGCAATATGCAGCTGTCAGATTGTGCACATATGTCACACACCTCACCCACAAAGCCCATTCTGTAGGTTGTCCACAACACTGAGTCAGCTATTGCTCCTAGGTCATAGCCATTCACATACTTACATAGGCAGATGCCTCCCATTTGTCTGTGTGGTATGGGCTACAATGAGGGGGGGTACAACAAATTAACCCTGTTTTACTATAGCTGCCACTGATGTGATATGCACATATTACTCAGACACCTTTTGTAGTGTTAGTTCTGTCAACAGTCCACTGGCAGATCACTCATGTGACATACAAAGGTACATCTAGTATACTGAGTGTAGGTGGAGCACAGTATGGGTGATGATGTCCTATGACCTGTCACAGGTATGATATGCAGTGGGAAATCATCCGTACTGTCATCTACATCTGTACTCCTAACAACATATACGTTGATTAAGGTTCATGGACTTTCAGACCAGACTCAGCAGGGTAGTAGTGCAGTGCCTCCCATTATGAGTGGTGTCTCCACTTTGTGAGTTGTGATAACTGTTGGTGTGCACCATTCAGTGTTTTCACAGACTGACATGAAGCTATGCTTTACATGATGTGTATGTGTAGAGCAAACTGTTTTGCCATATATGTATGATACAACCAGGGATGTGGACAGGTCCCATGCAGCCTGAGTGCACCTTGTATCATCATAGTTATGGTTACAGGGGCTCTGTAGTGTTCATGGATAAGTGAATGTGTACCTATTGGGGGGGCAGAGTGTTTATGTTATCCGACACCCTATCTGTATTGCTTAGCACTTAATAAGAACATGTAAGCACTTCATGAGCTACGAATTAATATAGCACTCAATCCTCCTCATTACCTACAGGTAAACACTGTTTGTACTTACATTTCCTGCTTGCTTAGAATAAAACAGCACTTATACACACTTTCCTCACATATCTAGTGGGAAATAGTTAAATATTCAGGCATGTCCAAGTGTCAATTCCCAGTGTTATCGCCTGTCTATATGATGAATATGGGCATCATGAGGCAATATAGAAATTGTCTCATGTACACAGTCAATACTCCCCTCCTAACATACAACACTACAAACTGTGGGAGATGCACATATCTAGCCATGCTGGAGGTAAAGCTTTCTCCAACCCAGACTAAACCTGACAATCATGTGGGGATGTTAAATGTTTGCACCACTCCACACTCATCACATAGTCTCACTAGATCTCCACCACCACATGCCACACATAGTAAGACTACAACATTTGTGGAGCCTCTCAATACTACTCTGTCTAGACAACAGAGAATTCAAAAGCAGAAATGCAGGCAGCCCCCATCACTCAACACAACACCAATTACATATAGCCCACAGATTCAGTGTGCCCATCAACCACAGCCAATAGGGCAATATAATGTACCCAACACACTAGTCATAGGTGACTCTATAGGCGGTCACACTGATGTCATACTCAGTAGGCTACACAAGGTGATAGTTACTGTCAGCTGCCTGTCGGGTAACAGAATCCGCAACATAACCCATGCACTTAGTTCACTCCTCAACAGGTACAATATGACTGTGTCATTCTCCATGTTAGTGTGAATGCCCTGAGATGTACCTTCCTGGACTACATGTAAAGAGACATGGAATAGCTCTCCGATCTTGTAGCCCAGGCAGGTGTCACCCTAGCCCTGACAAGCATTCGGCCTTCATCCAGACTGATAATGCAGTACAAGGACTGAATTATTTACTTCAACAATTGGCTATGCCTCTGGTTTCATTCCAAGGGTATCTAGTATCTGTCTGCTTTGAATGACATGGTCGACAGAACACGATGCTTTGGCACAGATGGCCTGCACCTGTCGGCCCTGGGATTACGGATAACAGCTAAGGCTCTTGATCCTATAGTGCCTGTTTCAGGCATGGTTCAAATAACATATTCACCACCATAACAGGAACAGGCAAGAAAAACCTGAGGGTAATGCTACTCAGTGCTTGACATCTTCATCTCAAACACACTTACCTGAGGCACTCCTTGTAATGAACCACTTTGATATCTGTGCAGTGACTGGGACCTGCTTCTAGGCTCCTGAGAGCATCCCTACATTACCAGACAATTACTCATACCACACCTTTCAGTCATGTAACCAAGACCGGAACACCCACGGCGGAGGTGTGTCCATATTTCCCAAGGATATCCACACCTCCAGGCTGGTTGCTTATCACAATGCATCAGAGGTAATCCAAGTGCAACTAACTCTGGCCATAACTGCTATACAAATTGTAGCTTGCTACAGATTCCACACCATACCCCACAGTTACCAGTTCCCACTTCTTGATGAACTGGAAAGTAGGGTTCAATCAGAAACTACTGATGTGCGACTGACACTACCCACCATTAACTGGGTTACCTACTCATGTACAGACACATTAGGCCTACGCTTTCTGGGATTCATAACCTCCAATCACCTGGATCAACCTATCCACACCACCACCAGGGCCAACAATATCCTAGACCTAGTCATTACCAACATGTGTGACTGGTGTTCCACACCTGGGGTTATCTCCTTGTTGGTCAGATCCGAACGTACGCTAATCACCCTTATTATCCACATCCCAGCACCAGACCCTTTATGGAAAACACAGTACAATATTTCTACAAAGCCAATTTCAGGCTTCTTATGACAGCAGTAGTAAACATCATGACAGCCGTGCAGATGGACAATACAGTTACAACCACTGAATCATACACAACTGCACTTAATTAGCACTTACATGACTGCATGGATCATGCTATCCCAAACAGAGCCATGACAGTACCCACCAGAAAATGGACACCACTCTGGTGGTCCACTGCCATGGACATAATGTACAACAGAAGGAGGAGACTGTTGCAAAGTAGAGTATAATCCCATGAGTGGAGGAGCTCCCTGGTCAGCCTCAGTAGGAATCTGAGATCCCTTATCATATCCTCCAAAGCTAGCTACGTAAACATTACCGCGAATAATTCCAAAGACTACGACAAAGCATTCTAGAGGTATGTCACTACTCTTGATGGCGATACCCACATCTGCTCTGACATACAGCAGTTAACATTACAGAACCGTCTGATATTGGCAAAATTCTGGCAGATAGGTTCAGTGCTAACTTCACACCCCTCTCACACCTAAAGGACCCATATCTATGCAGGAACAATGCAGAGTCCCTGCGATCACAACTACACAGTTCAGAGTTGCACTCTCTAAAACCAGGAACACAGCATCCATGTGACCGTATAACATCCCAGGCTGTGATTTCCATGAACTTCAGAACGAAATGGCTCCCCACTTGGGCACCATATTCACTAATAGCCTTGCATCAGGCATTGTGGCCCCTGAATGGCACACAGCAACAGTTATCACACTCCACAAAGGTGGCACCACAATAGACCAGGGGAACTATTGCCCTATACACCTGACTAGACTGTTCTGCAAGGCTATGGAGTACATCATCATGGATCTCATTCACAGAGACATTGGTGGCCTCCAAATCTTTGATCCCACCCAGTTTGGATTTGTTAGGGCCAGACCATGCCTCCTAAACCTGGTGGAGTCCTTTGAGACAGTTACCAAGGCAGTAGATGAGGGTTAGGAGGTCCACACAGCCTACCTTGACCTCTCAAAAGCTTTCAACACCGTTCCCCATTCTGGTATTGTCAACATACACATCCACCTGCACATTAACACCTATGTCACGAGATGTTATGCAAAGTGGCTCACGGACAGAACCCACACAGTGAGGGTAGCATACCCTAGTTCCTACTGTAAATCAGTTACAATTGGCGTCCCTCAGTCCTCGGTCATAGGGACCCTCATGTTTGGTATATGCCTCACTGAGGTACAGGCTAGCACAGAAGGACTTACCCTGAATAGATTTGTAGATGACTGCAAATTAGGGGCCATGATTGATTTACCAGCTGATACAGACAGCCTCCATAAGGGTGCCACTGGGATGGATACCTGGTGTCAATAACATGGCCTCAAGCTGCATGCTACAAAGTGCATAGACATCCCCTTTGGATTACACCAATCACCCATGGACTATCACATAGGTGGTAGTCCCCTACATACGTAAGACATAATAAGGGATCTTAGAACCCAAGTAGATAGCATCCACTCCTTTGATAACCATATTGCCAAAGTGGTGTGGATATCCTTCTACGTGGCCACCCTAATCTCTAATGGGTTTGTAACTAGAACAAAGGCAGCCATTGTGACTCTCTACTCATGCCTTATGAAACACATTAAAGGGCACAACACCCCATTAGGGATGTACCTTATGAGACAACAGCAATGGCTTTAAATACCACAACATTATCACACCAAGAGGAATACTGATCTCCGAAGGATGACGTATGCAGCCCAACTACAGAAACCCCAACTGTACTCATTTGCATACCGCATACTCAGAGGTGATCTCTGCTGAACATACAAGGCACATGTCCAAAACAATACTGATGGATATGCTCCACATAAGAAAAAGCTACTGAGAGCCACATGCTCTGGGATATGTACCTAAATGCAACGATGACTAGGACGTGCTGGAGGGATAGATTCCTGACCCGGACACTCACCATGCTTAGGAACATGATTCCTATGTACATCAGGCAGGGTCCCTCACTAGCACTCTTCAAGAGATACCTCGATGGGTGGATGGGAGACAGACATGCACACCAGGGATCACTGCAGTGGCTCTGCTGTACAGAGGTGCAGGAACTGAATGGCTCTGCTGTTCACAGGCACAGGACACTAACCTAGGGAGGTGCCGCAAGTGAAAACACTGTAGTTATGCTTATGAATGGACTTGGCCAGACAGCATAGTACCTAACTATGAACCTATGAAGTTATTACATGTCCTTTGTGCATGGATAATTGACTAGCTCTTCCATTTCAATTAGCTATCATGCTGATACACTGTCTGGTGACTACAAGTCATATGTATCCTGTTATTGTGTATTGTACATGCCAGTAAACATATCTGATGTTTGCATAATTTAACAGTAATGCTATGTAAAATGTTAGACATATCTACCTACAATACTGTACATTTCACATTTTTGCCACAATATCCCACAATGCAAATCATAATTGCACAGCAGGACCACCTTAGACATGTTATTCTCAGTTATACGCCCATACATATGCCTACTGTTACAGTATATCAACATATACTATCCCCTATTATGGCACGTACTTGTTGGACAAACCCTGCCACTCACAACGGCTGGAGTGAAATTGTTGTGTTTAAAGTCCTTATGTAGCATCCCTTGTGGTGTATGAGATGTTTACCTTGTGGCCCACAGCAGTACACACAATTTCTACGAGCATTACTATGCTCAACAATTCATCATTACATAATACCTTTTCCCACTATATGCATTGCGTACACTTTAATTAATACAGAACAGGTACTACATACACTAACATACTGAGTGTTCTACATACCTTATTAGTATCCCGAGTTGAAGATAATATAAGTCCTATTCGTTTTCTGTTTTAATATTTTTCTCGTATGTACATACGGTTTGAATGTATGGCAAGCCATCCTTTTATACGTAGATACCAGTAACATGTGGTATCCTGCCACCAATTGGTGTTCCAGAGTAGATGATTACATGCACATCAGCTGTGCAGCTACTCCATTAGAAAATTACATGGCAACAGAGGGGTATAATTGAATACTCTACTTGGGCATTGTCCCTTTGCCCTACCTTCGAGGAAGACGGCCTGGATGTGTTGTTTGTGATGAATTTCAACAGCTATATGGAGACACACAGAGATATTTTAACTTCATGGCCCCCGTGGATTGTGTGTAATGGCTAGAGGATGTAGTTCTACATGTGAGTGTAGCTGTTATATCAGCCGTCTGATATGGGATTATTGCAACCAAACCCTGTAACATCGGCGTCTGTTCCATTGTACAACAGCAATGATTTCACATAGGGCCATTATAGTGTGTCTCTCACGAGGTATGTTAAGGCTTCTGCAGATGTCATAGAATGAGTGGATGTTTGTGAAGTTTTTACAGTCTGTATTGCAATTGTTTCGGGTGTGGAGGAGATTTAGGTGAGTGTACATAACAGATGAAGGTGTGTAGGAACTGCATTTATACATATTGCATATGTGTGTGAGGGCTCCTTCCCTAATTGAATACCTATCATTTAGTAGACTAATACTATGGTTATTGCAGGCTTATTCATTAAGCCATTGTTAATTGGTTCCTGTATAGCATGCAGGTGATGTTGGTCCTTCAACCCCTTCGGAAATACATCGGTATGTAATGAAATGTTGCTACATGAAAGCTGTCTCGTGTATTTCTGTCACAGATATTCGCACTCATTGGAGTTGTGTTCATGACTGTACCTCTTTGGCTTGGGTTGCCACCTTTTCAAATGGCCATAGTGGGACATTTGCAGGACACACATTGGATTTTAGAGGACGACACATACCCACAGTCAGTACAATGTATAGAACTTTACATATATGCCTATATAAAAGCTTATGTTCTTGTAGCGGTTTACTTGCTTATCCTGTTTCTTGTTACATGTAGGTATTTTAGATACAAATGACTAGTTTATGCAGCAATTACATCAAATATGGAACATGCAAAACGTCTCGAGATTGTAGGTCATTAGTATCTGTACTCATTTTGATCAGAACACTACTGCACATAGAGGGACTGCCCCAGGCAAGGTGGGAGAGGTGGTAACCCTACCTTTAGCTCATGTCCATAGCACATATTTGTAATAGTGTATAGACATATATACTCTCCATATCATTTGTTCATAACGTTCAGTTGTGGCAGAATGTGTGATTGCTATGATCCATGTTGTGCACATATTTGAAGACTTCAACCGCTGTATACGGCATACCCATGGATTCAGGAATGCACACACTTCCAACAACCACATTACCGTTCCCAGACTCCCAAACCCTGCAATACCGAACACTCAAACTCGCGACAGTCAAATTCACGGAACTAACACAAACACAGAACACACACACGCACACACAGACACACTGCTACTCATCACATCCAAACAAACCATCCTACACTAAGTATGACCAGGTGGCCATGCCCCCATACACACCCCATGTGGGTGGCTGCGCCCCCCACACCACACTTACTGTAATAATCTACCTCTGAGATAGCACAAACAGACACATGAAGCAAACCCACACACACACATTACAGTCCCCTGGAAACACACACCACACTCAGAACACACACTTACACACACTACAGCAATCAGAAACACACTTAAACACAGTACCTACCTGGACTGCAGCACCAGAAGCACTAACTAAATGTCCCTTAACATCATGATAATAGTACTCACGGCTCTAGTGTTCTGGTACTGTGGTCTTTCAGTCTTTAAGCCTCATGATTATGCGTGTCGGTATGTAAAGCATTTGGTATTTGGTAGTATCCTATTTATATGTACCTCCATGGTTGTGTAGAGGTTGTTAACCTATCTATATATTTGCATATATATGTATATAGGTAAGTGAGGAAAGTGAGTACAAGAGCTGTTTTTCTCTAAGCAAGTAAGGAAAATAAGTACCAAAACTGTTTTCCTCTAGGTAATGAGGAAGGTTGAGTGCTGTAGTAATTAGTAGGTTATTTAGTGCTTACAAGTTCTGAACAAGTGCTGATTACGAATAAGCAAATTCAAGTGCTAAAAGTAAGAATCTGTATCTGGGCTAAACTAGTTACAGGAAAGGGGGGAAACAAGTGCAAATGTGGGCTTTTAAATCAGAAAGTTGAGAGAGACGGAAAAACTGTCCAATCGGCCAATAACTACAATTTCTGGGCTAGAACCACTCCTTATGTGGTAGATAGATTACCTAGTGCTTACCACTCACACTGATAAGCTAGAAGGCTTCCCTCCAACACAGAAAGCTGGGGGTGGGGGGCTCAGAAGCTTACATACAGTCCTGGATACACCAAATCTGAATCTGGACTACACTAGTTACAGGAAAGGTATTTATTTTTTATATATATACAGAAAAGTAGCTAAAATAGCAGTCAAAACAATTCAAATGCAGTGCAAGCTAGCACACTTGAGTATGTAGCAATGTTAGACCAAACAAAAAATGCAATTAAATTAGAAATGACTAAAAACAATGCGGAAGGAGTCTATTAGGTAGAATGAGGTAAAGAGATGGGACTGGGGGGAGTGTCCCAAATCAAATCTACAGTGGGGGCGGGCAACTGCAAAAATCTCCAAATTTAAACAACACAGGAATAGGGAGGGTGGGTATAGGAAAACCAACACCTTCAGCAGAGATCTGAAAAACTATACAGTGAAACAAAAATAACAGTGCACAACTCTGAAGTCAGCCTGCAATGATATAAAATTAGTCAAACAACAATTACCAGTACACAACTCTGAAGTGCCAGAAAAATATACTCAGCTCTGTATATCTCCAGATACTTTGCAGAGCACTCTTTCAGGACACAGGAAGGCTCCAGCAATGATATGCAGACTTTTTTTACTAAGAGGGTCTAACTTTATGCAAGTAATCCTTGAGATGGTCAGATAACACACAGGATGTAAAACTAGTTATACCAACTTAAGACACAGAGAAATAGGGGGAGGGGGGACACCTTCAGCAGAGATCTGAAAAACTATACAGTGAAGCAAAAATCACAGTGCACAACTCTGAAGTCAGCCAGCAATGATATAAAATTAGTCAAACAACAATTACCAGTACACAACTCTGAAGTGCCAGAAAAATATACTCAGCTCTGTATATCTCCAGATAGTTTGAAAAGCACTCTTTCAGGACACAGGAAGGCTCCAGCAGTGATATGCAGACTTTTTCACTAAGAGGGTCTAACTTTATGCAAGTAATCCTTGAGATGGTCAGATAACACACACGACGTAAATCCAGTTATACCAACTTAAGACACAAAGAAATAGGGTGAGGGGGGGAAAAACACCTTCAGCAGAGATCTGAAAAACTATACAGTGAAGCAAAAATAACAGTGCAAAACTCTGAAGTCAGCCAGCAATGATATAAAATTAGTCAAACAACAATTACCAGTACACAACTCTGAAGTGCCAGAAAAATATACTCAGCTCTGTATATCTCCAGATAGTTTGAAGAGCACTCTTTCAGGACACAGGAAGGCACCAGCAATGACATGCAGCATGTAGATGTACCAATCTAAACCTGGCACACTAATACCACCCATGGTGATGTCCTGCCAGGAGTGTCTACTTTGCCCATATAGTGCCATTCATAAATGAATGTCCTGAGACCAGGTTAACACCCTGACACCTAGAGGACAACTGCATTGTATGTGTATGCTAAACAGTGCTACATGTGTAACATTCATAATCACAGCTGCCCAATGTAGATCCAACAATGGGTAATACTGACATCTGTGCAGTGAGGAACACCTGGCTGAAAGCTCAGTTGTGCACAATAGCACTACCACCGTATACCTCAGATACAGACATGTGGGCCATAACACCGTTATGGACCGCTCCAGGTGGTGGTGTCCCCACGTACATGAAGGCCACTTACATGTACTGACCAGTACACCCTCAAAAGGCATCACAGATGTGTCAGGTGCAGATCACAGTGTCAAAAGCTGCATTCTGGGATGTAGCCCTCAGACATCACCATGTCCTTGGACCAGCAACACACATCCATACATGTGGTAGAACATATATTAGTACAACACCATGTGACCCATGACCAGTGGACTGTACCTAGCTCTACAGCAACTGTGCAGACTACCCATGTACTGACACAGTTGCATCATGTGTTATGCAATGCAATGATACCACTGTTCGTAACCAGGTTGGCTATACACATAACAGGGGCGCTGGGTCATATACAGCTGTAACAGATGACTTTGGCTGTATACCAGTAAACACTCTCATGTTTGGATATGACATACATGTACCTGCCGTGGATATGTACATGCCCCACACACACAACACATATGTACATAACATGTTGCTGTCCTTCATGCAGACAGGTGGCTACAGCAATTACACACATGCACATGGAAGGTAGGTCCATGGCTGTTGAATGCTAACAGTACATAAGGTGTGATATCAATGTTGACTGAGTTAACATTCCCTCTGTACTGGTTACCCATGACAACTATCATATCATACAAGAGTCCATGTGTCATGTATATCATCACACATGTCCACCAATTGCAATGCCTACAAACATGGTTAAATTACAGGAATGTAGGACCAATATACATGTACATGTAGTGGTGTGCATTCAGCTACCATGCGTGTGCAGTAGCTGATATTTGCAGGTGATCTGTGTCTTACTACAAAATGCAGTTGGAATGCAGCCCCATCACTGCCAACTGTATATGGTGAAATACTGACAGTACGGTAAGATGTACATCAGGTATGGACAGATGTGTGGACATAAAGTGGTGGGTGATCTTTGCAGATGGATGTTTGCTGAAGATAGCTCACAGATGTGTCACAAGCAGTCCTACCATAACATGTACAAACACTAAGCTATGTTTCTGTTAATTGAAGGGGAAGACATACAACCTACACAGCGATCAGGGTGTCACTGACTGTAAATCACTTGACACCTGTAACACTTAAGACCTCCCGTGTGCATATATCAGCACAATTGCCAAAGGTAGCATCAGTACACATTGTAATGCGGGCAATACTGCTGCATGTCTGTCATACATATCATAAAATAGCAGGTGCTTGATTCACAGTACTGCCATGTGTGTTTGCTTGTGTGCCCATATATACCACGTATGGTGGGGAATACATCCCAATTATTACTCACACCCCTGTACACTGTTGTAGAGATCTGTACATACTGCAGTGTAGAAAGCAAAACATAGGCAGGGGTGGGGTGTGTATCACACACATGTGAGCTATCTGTATGTGCATGACATAGGAAAATTCAATTGTGGACTCCACAGTGTGTGTGTGTGTATGTATGTATGGCTGTCTGGTCCATGGAGTTAGGATGTATGTTACCACAGTGAACAGATAAGACCCTTAACCCCTCCAGGTGATGCAATCTACTACCCTGTTGATGCTGTCGATCTTAGGCATTACTGACTACCTGTACATGTTCATTCTCTGTGTCACGTCATGTGGGTGCACAGTACTGTAATGGTGAATACCACATAGGCAGGGGTCCTCACCTCAACACTATCAAGTGTGTGTGTGTGTGTGTGTGTGTGTGTGTGTGTGTGTGTGTGTGTGTGTGTGTGTGTGTGTGTGTGTTACAGTGTCGTTGACCCCATGAGTATGGGTGTGTTACTGTGTGTCTGAATACATGTGTGTGAATATCTGTGTGTATGTGTGTGTGTGTGTGTGTGTGTGTGTGTGTGTGTGTGTGTGTGTGTGTGTGTGTGTGTGTGTGTGTGTGTGTAGTTGTGTGTTCTCATCCAGCAATGTGAATGTGTATTACTGCTACACAGTGATGCCTCAAGCTATCAACTGGCCTCTACACTTGTCATCAGCTAGACCGCTATGTAAACTCCCCACCCCATGTAACTGTACCTGTGATGTCACCCGGTATGGATGTCACGTCTCTAGCCACTGTAGCTTAGTACACAGCTCCCATGCTCCTGGATCAGTAGATGTGTAGACATCTTTGGAATGTCAGCCTTTCTAACAGTGAAGCTACGAATAGCATGCTGGTATTGCCATACATACCTGTGAGTAGTTCACATTTACACATGGGAAACTGCAAACACTGGCACTCAACGGCACATGCAATTAGACCTGAAGAAGGGAAGCAGGACATCATTACCAACATGCTGTTACTGTTGTTACCAAAACACATACTGTGAACAGAAAACAATGCATTCAAAACCTGTACTACATGGTATGTCTGCTGCGTGTCAACAGTACACAACAATTGTAATCTACACTTATCTCCCTATTCTGTTCACCCTGTGCATCAGACCATATGAGCATGTCACTGCACCGATGGTGTGGATGACAGGAATGCAGCACAGGTATCATCATATGTACAGGGTGATAATGTTTGCCAGGGGCCTAGGCTGCACCATTGGTTGACATCATGTGTGTGGGTTAGAGCCTGTGATCTAATTGGCCATGTGTGGTTGCTATGCATGTGAGTGTTGCGGTGCCCTACAGATGTTTCTGGTGTGTGTGCGTGTATGTGTGTGCACAGTTCTGCCATGTGTCTGGCCTACACAGAGGTATTATTGACAGCTCCAGACTGTACAGACCAGGTTTTACAGCTCACGGTGTCCGGCCATGGCCATGTGACCTGTGCCTGCCAGGGGTTGCATGGGCACTACCAGGCAGAGGTGCAGATTTGGTACTGTCCGATGACACATGTCCACTGGAACTGTGTCCCCATTGGGACCATCCAGGGCCACATCCATGTGGCCTTCTGTGTCCTGGTGTGGACAGTGCAACACCAGCTGCACTGCTGCTGCTACTGCTACTATGGGAGTGGGCATGTGAGGTAGCTCGTTCACGTAGACCTGCACCAGGTGACGTAGCTGGCCTATGTCCATGTGCCTTATGCCTCACTCCTACCAGATGTTCCAGCACAGACAGCTCATGCTCGCGGATTGTCATGCCATGGTCAAGGATTCCAACCATATTACCCAATCGTCTGTCCAAAACCTCAGCAATCTGCTGTTGAGCATTTGCCAATGCCTGGATGTTGTCGTTTAAAGAACGGATAGCAGCCCTCTGAAGCCTCTTCCCTTCCCTGTTCTGCCATTCAGCACGTGCCTGTGCCGCCATTACAGTCTGAAACATGCATCTGGTAACACCAGCTGTGGTGCTTTCTCCTGCAGGGGCATGTCAGCCAGAGGTCCTCCTACGAGCAGCAATGACCACATGCCTGAGCGGCCCATCTCCAGTTATTTGATGGACACCATGGTGTGAATACACACCTTCTGTAGCCACCACATGTTCCTGGTCCAAGCTACCACACGCTAAATGTCCTTCCTCTATGACCACTGGTGATGGGGTATGTGTTGGCATGAGATTTTTGTGCACGGGTGAGGGGGATATAGATGGAATGGCAACCAATGGCACAGATTCAGCCCCTGACAACCCTGCCTGTGCCTCAATCATATGTTCATCATCACTGCTAGAATCTGTGGGGACATTAACATCAGATGGACCGCAGAAGGGTAACGCACCTACATCACCTGTGAAGGCAAACAAAGACTCTACATTACAATACAGACACACACACACACACACACACACACACACACACACACACACACACACACACACACACACACACACACACCATGTATGTGATTTGACAGAAGGCATGCAACATGCATGTGATACAGCAGACGGAGTGCAGCTCAGACAGTAATAGTGGTAGTTATCATACATCCCTGGTTTGCACACAACAGCAAGTATGTGTCATAGCAGAAGTCATGCATTTCACACAATCATGGTACTAAGCATGCATCCTTGTGTTACACCATGTGGACCAGCACAGATTAACAGTACACATTGCTGATGTGTGGCATATGACCTTGACATTAACATGTAGTATGACATGTAATCTGCTGACGTGTGCATTGACATGCATACATGTTTGACACAATGGTGTCCTGTCACATGTACAGTGGTGTAATGGTGTCACATTGCAGTGTTGTCTGTCCACCCTACAGATAAAATGCACTTTTAGCAGATGTGCATGACCATTGAAGTGTATTATGAGGCGTCTATATTGCTATACATTATAAAGTACAGACACAGTGCCATTGCATAGAATCATGAGGCATCTCTATTGTTATACAGTTTGGATTACACACACAGTGCATAGCCATGACTGTGTGCATACACAATATATATATATATATATATATATATATATATATATATATATATATATATATACTGTGGATTGTGACCCACGTCGCTGAGGTGTATACACAGTAAACCACAATGTGTAATGTGTGACACAGGTCAGCGAGGCACATACGGATGACACCCCTGGACATCTGCAAACATATTTTAGCTGTCTGGCAACCATGTCCACACATGGCAGACTTGTCAATACACCATGTCCACATGACATTTGTGCACCACACACACAAGCTGCATGGCTGACAGTGATGTCCACCAGCAGCAAAGGAAATGTACTGTATCTGTGGCCTGATGTAGTTGTCTGTGTATGTATGTGGATGCTATACAGGTAAATACTGTCACGGTGTGACACAGTCATGATGTTCAACACATCTTATGTGGTTGAATGAAGTTACACCTCCACAAGCTGTGCACAGGCTTGTAGGATGTCCAGTGTTCCACATCAGCAATATAACCATTCAACAAAGGCTATAGTTGGACCATGTGTAGCCAATGTACAACAGGATGTACACACAAACACATCACATCTACTGTGTGTTGCAACATGTCTCAGGCCATCCTCCATGGCCATGTGTGAACATGTGTTGGCCAAACAGTTGTGATGGCCATCTATCTCACATGTCTGTGTTGTCCCATATGACATACACCCATAGATGTCATATACGCCACTGTCCACAGGGTTATGCAGACAAAGGTTTGTATGTTTGGTATGTGGGGTATATTTTATGGGATAGTGAGACAATGTTGCAGCCAGACCACTACATGTCATGGACATGTCAGATGACAGATCACAATGTGTGCACTCATAGCAGGGGCATAATCCACAATGGTGAATCCTGTGGGCTGCCCATACTCCAGCTCACTGTGTAGTACTCTTTGTTTACCCCACATGTGTAGTTCTGATGTATAGTACATGTTCCTACATTGAACAACACCTCCACCGTTGTATGCACAGCTGCCCACACATCTAGCAATGACAGTTTCTGAGGTTTCATGTCGGTGTTTCACTTAGTTTGTAAGTATTGCACATGGGTAGCCAGTGAAATGGATTAAAGATGCGACCTGTATATTGTGACCGGACCATACATTATGTGTACATGTGTTAACTGGCCACATGGTGAATAGATCTGTGCATTAACATGCCTGATACTTATAACTGTCTCACCTGCAATGGCCTGCTGTCTCTGCGGAATGCCAGAGGTACCTATATAGGGGTGACACAGCAGTATGTTCATTATCCATGCCTGTATGACAGCTACAGATGCAATGTGCATGTTAACACATTCGCCAGTACAATAGGATATACTATGGAGTATGTACATGTATGCATACACAGAGTAGCATACTACAGTATGCGGCATGTGTGTATACATGCCTTGCATATGATGTTACATTACATATTGTACAGTGACACATGCAACTATATGGGATATAATAGTTATATGTGCAGTAATGACTTACCAGGCAACTCCAGGCTCGGTGGTTGAGAGACTCCCAACTCCACAATGGCAGCTAAGGTTTGTGGATGCTGTTCTGATGGTGTCCCCCGGTTGGCCAGTAGCTCCTCGGTACGTGTGAGTGTGGGCTGGGTTGGGGGCCCACCACCTGTAGCACCTTGTTCCCTGGTGATTGCATTCACTAGCTGTTTCGCACGTCTGATCAGGTCCGTGTAGTGTCTGCGCACCTGCTGGTATGTGCGGTTATGGCCACCCACATCATTAACCCTCCTGTGAAGTTCCTGCCACAGGTCATCATGCTGCTGTGCATGCTGTGGCACATGGCTAAACAAGGCATCATAGTTGTCTTGGAGGTAAGGTATAGGGGCGTTATCCTCCAAGTGGGTATAGGCTGGGAGCCTTGCTCGTGGCATATCTGGAAGACATAATGATGGAGACACGTCACAGTATCTCAGAGATGCACAGAGATACAGCTGCACATACATGTATATCACATTTATTACATATAAACAGTTGTCTTTGCAAATCTTCATGACACTGACACCACTGAAATGTTTGTGTCACACACATGTGACACCCAATGGGGATTTGATATTATCACCATATATGTGTATCACCTGATTACATTGCTCATACTCCATGTGGATGCTGTCTTGATGTGGGCATGTCTGTTTGCCTGTACTGGTGTTCTTACCTATCAGCACATGCCTGGATGTGTCCACATTAATGCTGTCGACCTTGATGCTGTGTATATGTCACATATCAACACATAAACTGCCTTAACGGACATTACCTGTGACAATGCAGACATGGACATGGAAGCCTTTACATGCACGTGTTTTGCCATATACATCTACACAGCACTGTACAGCAGTTCAACATCCTGCCACATTTCACCTGTGTTGCACATGTGATACACATGGGGCCCTGGCTAGCCGGATGGTATTTGCAGGGATGGTTATTAAATATAGCATGTACGGCCAAGGTCATGTAGTAGTCTGTATGCCCTGGGCCATGTATGAGCATAGGATGTAAAGTTACCTAGCTGTAGCTGACAGCCATGTTTCCGGCGTCAGGTGAAGCAGTGCCACATAACTGATGCAGACGGTTAATGATACATCTACCATGCGGTCATCACACCATGTCTGACAGAGGTGAAATGTGCAGCTTTGCTGGACAGGGTTGCATAGTATGGTAGGAGTATGTAACGTGTATGGCACGAGGATCTGTCCAGCATGTGGCGATCCTTGTACTAGGAAGGTGGATGTCCATGACATATGTATTTCAGATCAGGATATGTATGTGTAGCATGTCCAACATTGCAGTGTTGGACATGTCTTTATGCAGGGTAGGCATCATGCTACATAGTGAAGATGGGGATTGTGAAGGCTGGTGTCACCCATCCAAACATGGGCAATACCACTTAAAGGTGATATGTGATCCCCAATTGGTCACTTGAGTGATGAGTATGGCTGTACAATGACTAGGGTTGCCTCTTATGACTACCTAATAGGCTTGGTGACGTCACTAGCTCAGGGAGGTAAACTGCACAGCACCATCCCTTACACACAGTGTTCATTATGTTGACCGCTGCCTAAGTGGTAACTCATGGGTACAGGGTTATTAACCTAGCGGTGACAACACAATATGCAGCTGTCTGATACTGCACATATGTCACACACCTCACCCACAAAGCCCATTCTGTAGGTTGTCCACAACACTGAGTCAGCTATTGCTCCTAGGTCATAGCCATTCACATACTTACATAGGCAGATGCCTCCCATTTGTCTGTGTGGTATGGGCTACAATGAGGGGGATTACAATGAATTAACCCTGTTTTACTGTAGCTGCCACTGGTATGATATGCACATATTACTCAGACACCTTTTGTAGGGTTGGTTCTGTCAACAGTCCACTGGCAGAACACTCCTGTGACATACAAAGATACATCTAGTATAATGAGTGTAGGTGGAGCACAGTATGGGTGATGATGTCCTATGACCTGTCACAGGTATGATATGCAGTGTGAAATCATCAGTACTGTCATCTACATCTGTACTCCTAACAACATATACGTTGATTAAGGTTCATGGACTTTCAGACCAGACTCAGCAGGGTAGTAGTGCAGTGCCTCCCATTATGAGTGGTGTCTCCACTTTGTGGGTTGTGATAACTGTTGGTGTGCACCATTCAGTGTTTTCACAGACTGACATGCAGCTATGTTTTACATGATGTGTATATGTAGAGCAAACTTTTGCCATATGTGTATGATACAACCAGGGATGTGGACAGGTCCCATGCAGCCTGAGTGCACCTTGTACCATCATAGTTATGGTTACAGGGGCTCTGTAGTGTTCATGGATATGTGACTGAGTACCTGTTGGGGGGCAGTGTGTTTATGTTATCCGACACCCTATCTGTATTGCTTATTCATGCTCAGCACTTAATAAGAACATGTAAGCACTTCATGAGCTACTAATTACTATAGCACTCAATCCTCCTCATTACCTACAGGTAAACACTGTTTGTACTTACACTTCCTGCTTGCTTAGAGTAAAACAGCTCTTGTACACACTTTCCTCACATATCTAGTAGGAAATAGTTAAATATACAGGCATGTCCAAGTGTCAATTCCCATTCTTATCACCTGTCTATATGATGAATACGGGCATCATGAGGCAATATAGAAATTGTCTCATGTACACAGTCAATACTCCCCTCCTAACATACAACACTACAAACTGTGAGAGATGCACATATCTAGCCATGCTGGAGGTAAAGCTCTCTCCAACCCAGACTGAACCTGACAATCATGTGGGGAAGTTAAACGTTTGCACCACACCACACTCAACACATAGTCTCACTAGATCTCCACCACCACCACATGCCACATAGTAAGACTACAACATTTGCGGAGCCTCTCAGTACTACTCTGTCTAGACAACAGAGAACTCCAAAGCAGAAACGCAGGCAGCTCCCATCACCCAACACAACACCAATTACATATAGCCCACAGATTCAGTGTGCCCATCAACCACAGCCAATAGGGCAATATAACATACCCAACACACTAGTCATAGGTGACTCTATAGGCGGTCACACTGATGTCCCACTTAGCAGGCTACACAAGTTGATAGTTACTGTCAACTGCCTGTTGGGTAACACAATCCGCAACATAACTTATGCACTCAGTTCACTCCTCAACAGGTACAATATGACTGTGTCATTCTCCATGTTAGTGTGAATGCCCTGAGATGTACCTTCCTGGACTACATGTAAAGAGACATGGAATAGCTCTCCGATCTTGTAGCCCAGGCAGGTGTCACCCTAGCCCTGACAAGCATTCGGCCTTCATCAGACTGATAATGCAGTACAAGGATTTAATTATTTACTTCAACAATTGGCTATCCTTCTGGTGTCATTCCAAGGGTATCTAGATTCTGTCTGCTTTGAATGACAAGGGCGACAGAACACGATGCTTTGGCACAGATGGCCTGCACCTGTCGGCCCTGGGATTATGGATAACAGCTAAGGCTCTTGATCCTATAGTGCCTGTTTTAGGCACTGCTCAGATAACATATTCACCACCATAACAGGAACAGGCAAGCAAAACCTGAGGGTAATGCTGCTCAGTGCTTGACATCTTCATCTCAAACGCACTCACCCGAGGCACTCCTTGTAATGAACCACTTCGATATCTGTGCAGTGACTGGGACCTGCTTCTAGGCTCCTGAGAGCATCCCTACATTATGAGCAACCACACCTCATACCACACCTTTCAGTCATGTAACCAGGACCGGAACACCCACGGTGGAGGTGTGTCCATATTTCCCAAGGATATCCACACCTCCAGGCTGGTTGCTTAGCACAATGCATCAGAGGTAATCCAAGTGCAACTAACTCTGGCCATAACTGCTATACAAATTGTAGCTTGCTACAGATTCCACACCATACCCCACAGTTAACAGTCCTCACTTCTTGGTGTACTGGAAAGTAGGGTTCAAACAGAAACTACTGATGTGCGACTGACACTACCCACCATTAACTGGGATACCTACTCATGTACTGACACATTAGGCCAATGCTTTCTGGGATTCATAACCTCCAATCACCTGAATCAACCTATCCACACCACCACCAGGGCCAACAATATCCTAGACCTGGTCATTACCAACATGTGTGACTGGTGTTCCACACCTGGGGTTATCTCCTCGTTGGTCAGATCTGAATGTACGCTAATCACCCTTGTTATCCACATCCCGGCACCACACCCTTTATGGAAAACACAGTACAATATTTCTACAAAGCCAATTTCAGGCTTCTTATGACAGCAGTAGTAAACATCATGACACCCGTGCAGATGGACAATACAGTTACAACCGCTGAATCATACACAACTGCACTTAATTAGCACTTACACAACTGCATGGATCATGCTATCCCAAACAGAGCTATGACAGTACCCACCAGAAAACGGACCCCCCCTCTGATGGTCCACTGCCATGGACATAATGTACAACAGAAGGAGAAGACTGTTGAAAGTAGAGTACAATCCAATGAGTGGAGGAGCTCCCTGGTCAGCCTCAGTAGGAATCTGAGACCCCTTATCACATCCTCCAAAGCTAGCTACATAAACATTACCGTGACTAATTCCAAGGACTACCACAAAGCATTCTAGAGGTATGTCACTACTCTCGATGGCGATACCCACATCTGCTCTGACATACAGCAGTTAACATTACAGAAATTACTGATATTGGCAACATCCTGGCAGATAGGTTCAGTGCTAACTTTACACCCCTCTCACACCCTAAAGGACCCATATCTATACAGGAACAATGCAGAGTCCCTGCGATCACAACTACGCAGTTCAAAGCTGGACTCTCTAAAGCCAGGAACACAGCATCCATGTAACCGCACAACATCCCAGGCTGCGATTTCCATGAACTTCAGAACGAAATGGCTCCCCACTTGGGCACAATATTCACTAATAGCCTTGCATCAGGCATTGTGGCCCCTGAATGGCACACAGCAACAGTTATCACACCCCACAAATATGGCACCACGATAGACCAGGGGAACTATTGCCCTATACGCCTGACTAAACTGTTCTGCAAGGCTATGGAGCACATCATCATGGATCTCATTCACAGAGTCATTGGTGGCCTCCAAACCTTTGATCCCACCCAGTTTGGATTTCTTAGGGCCAGACCATGCCTCCTAAACCTGGTGGAGTCCTTTGAGACAGTTACCAAGGCAGTAGATGAGGCTAAGGAGGTCCACACAGCCTACCTTGACCTCTCAAAGGCTTTCAACACCATTCCCCATTCTGGTATTGTCAACATACACATCCACCTGCACATCAACCCCTACGTCACAAGATTTTATGCAAAGTGGCTCACGGACAGAACCCACACTGTGAGGGTAGCATACCCTAGTTCCTACTGTAAATCAGTTACAATTGGCGTCCTTCAGTCCTTGGTCATAGGGCCCCTCATGTTCGGTATATGCTTCTCTGAGGTACAGGCTAGCACAGAAGTACTTACCCAGAATAGATTTGCAGATGACTGCAAACTAGAGGCCATGATTGATTCACCAGCTGATACAGACACCCTCCATAAGGGTGTCACTAGGACAGATACCTGGTGGCAATAACATGGCCTCAAGCTGCTTGCCACAAAGTGCATAGACAACCCCTTTGGATTACACCAATCACCCATGGACTATCACATAGGTAGTAGTCCCCTACATACGTAAGACATAATAAGGGATCTTAGAGCCCAAGTAGATAGCATCCACTCCTTTGATAACCATATTGCCAAGGTGGTCTGGATATCCTTCTACGTGGCCACCCTAATCTCTAATGGGTTTGTAGCCAGAACAAAGGCAGCCATTGTGCCTCTCTACTCATGCCTTATGAAACACATTAAAGGGTACAACACCCCATTTGGGATGTACCTTATGAGACAACAGCAATGGCTTTAAATACCACAACATTATTACACCAAGAGGAATACTGACCTCCAAAGGATGAAGTATGCAGCCCAACTACAGAAACCCCATCTGTACTCATTTGCATACCGCATACTCAGAGGTGATCTCTGCTGAACATACAAGGCCCATGTCCAAAACAATATTGATGGATATGCTCCACATAAGCAAAAGCCACTGAGAGCCACATGCTCTGGGATATGTACCTAAATGCAACGATGACTAGGACGTGCTGGAGGGATACATTCCTGACCCAGACACTCACCATGCTTTGGAACATGATTCCTATATACATCAGGCAGGGTCCCTCACTAGCACTTTTCAAGAGATACCTCGATGGGTGGATGGGAGACAGACATGTACACCAGGGATCACTGCAGTGACTCTGCTGTACAGAGGTGCAGGAAATGAATGGCTCTGCTCTTCACAGGCACAGGACACTAACCTAGGGAGGTGCTGCAAGTGAAAACACTGTAGTTAGGCTTACGAATGGACTTGGCCAGACAGCATAGTACCTAACTATGAACCTATGAAGCTATTACATGTCCTTTGTGCAGAGATAATTGACTAGCCCTTCCATTTCAATTAGCTACCATGCTGATACACTGTCTGGTGACTACAAGTCATATGTATCCTGTTATTGTGTATTGTACATGCCAGTAAACATACCTGATGTTTGCATAATATAACAGTAATGGTATGTAAAATGTTAGACATATCTACCTACAATACTGTACATTTCACATTTTCGCCACAATATCCCACAATGCAAATCATAATTGCACAGCAGGACCACCTTAGACATGTTATTCTCAGTTATACGCCCATATACATGCCTACTGTTACAGTATATCAACATATACTATCCCCTATTATGGCACATACTTGTTGGACAAACCCTGCCACTGACAGCGGCTGGAGTGGAATTGTTGTGTTTAAAGTCCTTATGTAGCATCCCTTTTGGTATATGAGGTGTTTACCTTGTGGCCCACAGCAGTACACACAATTTCTACGAGCATTACTATGCTCAACAATACATCATTACATAATACCTTTTCCCACTATATGCATTGCGTACACTTTAATTAATACAGAACAGGTACTACATACACTAACATACTGAGTGTTCTACATACCTTATTAGTATCCCGAGTTGACGATAATATAAGTCCTATTCATTTTCTGTTTTAATATTTTTCTCGTATGTACATATGGTTTGAATGTATGACAAGCCATCCTTTTATACGTAGATACCCGTAACATGTGGTATCCTGCCACCAGTTGGTGTTCCAGAGTAGATGATTACATGCACATCAGCTGTGCAGCTACTCCATTAGCCAATTACATGGCAACAGTGGGGTATAAGTGAATACTCCACTTGGGCGTTGTCCCTTTGCCCTACCTTCGAGGAAGACAGCCTGGATGTGTTGTTTGTGATGAATTGCAACAGCTATATGGAGACACACAGAGATATTTTAACTTCATGGCCCCCGTGGATTGTGTGTAATGGCTAGAGGATGTAGTTCTACATGTGAGTGTAGCTGTTATATCAGCCGTCTGATATGGGATTATTGCAACCAAACCCTGTAAGTAATATTGGCGTCTGTTCCATTGTACAACAGCAATGATTTCACATAGGGCCATTATAGTGTGCCTCTCATGAGGTATGTTAAGGCTTCTGCAGATGTCATAGAGTGAGTGGATGTTTGTGATGTTTTTACAGTCTGCATTGCAATTGTTTCGGGTGTGGAGGAGATGTAGGTGGGTGTACATAGCAGATGAAGGTGTGTAGGAACTGCATTTATACATATTCCATATGTGTGTGAGAGCTCCTTCCCTAATTGAAGACCTATCATTTAGTAGACTAATACTATGGTTATTGCAGGCTTATTCATTAAGCCATTGTTAATTGGTTCCTGTATAGCATGCAAGTGATATTGGTCCTTCAATCCCTTCGGAAATACATCGGTATGTAAGGAAATGTTGCTACATGAAAGCTGTCTTGTGTATTTCTGTCACAGATATTCACACTCATTGGAGTTGTGTTGGTGATTGAACCTCTTTGGCTTGGGTTGCCACCATTTCAAATGGCCATAGTGGGACATTTGCAGGACACACATCCGATTTTAGGGGCCGACACATACCCATGGTCAGTACAATGTATAGAACTTTACATATATGCCTATATAAAAGCTTATATTCTTGTAGCGGTTTACTTGCTTATCCTGTTTCTTGTTACATGTAGGTATTTTAGATACAAATGACTATGCAGTAATTACATCAAATATGGAACATGCAAAACGTCTCGAGATTGTAGGACATTAGTATCTGTACTCATTTTGGTCAGGACACTACTGCACATAGAGGGACTGCCCCTCACAAGGTGGGACAGGTGGTAACCCTATCTTTAGCTCATGTCCATAGCACATATTTGTAATAGTGTATAGACATATATACTCTTTATATCATTTGTTCATAATGTTCAGTCGTGGCGAAATGTGTGATTGCTATGATCCATGTTGTGCACATATTTGAAGACGTCAACCGCTGTATGCGACATACCCATGGATTCAGGAATGCACACACTTCCACCAACCACATTACCATTCCCAGACTCCCAAACCCAGCAATACCGAACACTCAAACTCACGACAGTCAAACTCCCAGAACTAACACAAACACAGAACACACACACACACACACACACAGACACACTGCTACCCATCACATCCAAACAAACCATCCTACACTAAGTGCGGCCAGGTGGTCATGCCCCCATACACACCCCATGTGGGTGGCTGCGTGCTCCCCCCCACACCACACCTACTGTAATAATCTACCTCCAAGATAGCACAAACAGACACATGAAGCAAACCCACACACACACATTACAGTCCCCTAGAAACACACACCACACTCAGAACACACACTTACACACACTACAGCAATCAGAAACACACTTAAACACAGTACCTACCTGGATCGCAGCACCAGAAGCACTAACTAAATGTCCCTTAGCATCATGATAATAGTACTTGCGGTTCTAGTGTTCTGGTACTGTCGTCTTTTGGTCTTTAAGCCTTGTGATTACACGTGTCGGTATGTAAAGCATTCGGTATTTGGTAGTATCCTATTTATATGTACCTCCATGGTTGTGTAGATGTTGTTAACCTATCTATATATTTGCATATATATGTATATGTATATCCGTATATATCGACATATATCTCTCTATCACCCTTTCTCTCTATATATTTTATATATATATATATATATATATATATATATATATATATATATATATATAGAGAGAGAGAGAGAACTCACCTTTCGTTGAGTACATAGCGGTGTATACTATTTCCTGAACTCCGCCCTTTTGTGTTTTAACCTGTCACAATACACACCTGCCATTGGTACATCTCAGGTAGCTTAGTGGTAGGTGATTGTGTACATGGTTGCGTGTTCTACTCCTGGCAGTGGTCATTTTACCTCTCAGAGCAGGCACTATTAGTACAAGGGTAAATAACGCACATTTCAGCAGCTTTGGGCAGCTTTGCCTGTGATCTGCATGATATTCAGCAAAGGTTAGACCTGTTTTGCACATATCTGTGTAGTCATGTTTAAACGATGCTTACCGGCACTTGCCGGTGCAAAAACCTGCTAACATGTGCTTAAACGTGCTCTAATGACTTGCATCCAACATCGATTATTCGGGACATTGGAATTACATAACATCCCGTGCAGGTCGTGGAACCGGGAAAAGGCATGAGACAGTCAGTGGCTTTACCACTGAGGCATCTGGGATATGTACAAGTGTTATGGTGTTTAGTTTGTGGACTGTACTATGGCTGTTCCTCCATACTGCAAACAAATGTGTAACTCAGTTAGTTTACATATGGATGATACCTATTAATGGTATGTCCAAGTGATGCTTAATGGATGTGCACCAGCTATGGGAATCCATGTCACTGTGAGCCGCACACTGTAATGTGCTACACCTTGCCACAACCATAACTGGAGAATGATGGGGTGACAGATACCTGTCATGGGTACTCCCCATGCTTTGGAACTACATCCCTGATTATATTATATGGAGCCCCTCATTAACACACCAGGGAATCCTTGCAGAGTGGGTGAGGAACAGTGGTTACACCCCAGGGATCCCAAAATTGGCTCTGCTAAACAGAGGGAGAGTTAGTTAATCAATGGGGTGGCGACAGCAGACACATTTTGGCTAGGCTTATGAATGGTCTCTGACAACTAGGCATGTACCTACCAATGTACCTAGGAACCTATACATACAGTATCAACACATGCTGTTAGCTTAATTTACTGTTCAGGTGTTGACTTGCCTTGTACCAATAGCTGTTTTGTGTGCAGTATAGTTGAGGGCTGCCTATGTAGGATGCACACAGTAGACCACCTATACATGACAATTTACAGGTGGTCGTGTGTGTGTGCCATCCATTTTACTGTGTGTGCAGGTGGAGAAGTGTGTCAGTCCATAGGGGCCTACACTGTCAGTGTATGTACTATACGTTCCCTCTTTGCCAAGGCATGGGCATATTGGGCACGCCTCCGTCTGCCTACTGGGGCTGGCACAGGGCGTTCATGGTCTGAATCCCTCTGTGCCTGTGGTGCCCTTGGCAATTGTGGTGGGCTGTGAGGGCCTTCACCATTATGTCCCTGCTCAGCTGTTTCCGAAGAATCATATTATGTAGCATGGCACATACTATGAAGATGTGGGCACACATGTCTGGAGGGTACTGCAAGGCTCCACCAGATATGTCCAAGCAACAGAACCGTGATTTCAGCATCCCGGACACATGCTCTATGATGATTCTGATTTGTGCATGTGCCTCATTATGGCATTCTTGCATGGGTGTGTGCGCATTTCTGATGGGAGTCATCATCCACGGCTCCAGTGCATAGCCAGTATCCCCCACAAGGTGGCCATATGGGATGTCCCACCTGACAAATACCTGGTACAGCTGTAAGGCATGCCAGATGTGGGAGTCATGGTAGCTTCCAGGGCTGCCAACACACACATCCATGATAATGCCCTGGGCATTGCACACAACCTAGCAGTTGATGGAGTGGTATCCCTTGTGGTATATGTAGCACCTACCATGCTAATCAGGTGGCGACTTGATATGTATGTGCATGCAGTCTATTGCACCCAGTACCTCTGGGTAGTCTGCCACATGGTGGAAGAGGCGCATATTGCTGGCCAACTCCTCCTGAGTTTGGGGGAAGTATATATGCTCATTGGCATGTGGTAACATGGCATCCAGGAACTGGTGGAATACCCTGGATGCTGATGCCTGTGAGATTCCCATGATATCTCCAGTTGGCCTTTGAAAGGTACCTGTGACTAGTATTCTCAAGCCTACACATACCTTTGTGTCCACTGGGATGGGCTCCCCTCTGTTGTTTCTGGCTCTGAGGCGTAGTCGGCACAGCTCAATGATTTGCTGTATGATGTCCCTGTTCACCCTGTAACGCTCTACTATCTCCAGATCATCTAGCCCCTGGTAGGTTACCCTTGGTCTGAACACTCTTTTCCTCCTCCGGGGCCTGAGGTGGTTGTCAGCATCATCCTCCACACCACCTTCAGTCTCCAACACATGCTGATGAATCACAGCTATGGCAGCTCCCAACATGTACATTGTAAAAGTTCCCTGTCTGTTTACACCGATGATGCAGTGTTTGGGAATACACGAGTGTGTGTGAGGTGCCTTCACACTTTATACTATTGTGCTTTGGAAGCTGATGATGTCATAGGGTGTGTATGTACAATCAGAGCTGCAGGGTATATTACTTATGTGTTTTACCACAAGTGCTGCTATTGTGGTGCCTTTGGTCTTGAATTACATTTAGCTGCCATGGATCACCTCTTACCCTTGCCTTCACTTTTCAAAATGATTCCCCTCCCATTGTCAGGCATGCATCCAGCAGCTGGCTTTCTTGTTTTGTACTTTCCCAACCCAGGATTGTGTTGCAAAATGTGTTCTATAGCCAATCTACTGCAGGTTTGCTTTGCTCTGCTGTGACAGTTCTCTTTTCTTTGCAATCCGGCACCTCCCCTACCCTGTTCTGCAGGTTGCTATTAGCAGACTTGTTAGCTACTGTCAATGGCCCACTGTGAGTTAATAGGTGTTAATTACTCAGTTGTACTCCTATTACCCTACTGCTGCATTTCCTTATTGTCTTCCCGTAACCTTCCTGTTTCAGCAGTGGTACGCGCCGTGCACAGCCGTTTACCAGGTTTCGAGCGTGTTGTCATCCATGTACACATGCACTTTCGGTCACATTGTGTGCTCTCAGCTAAGCAAAGCTATGGCTACATCCACACCCCTATCCTGCAGCTTTGTTTAGCAACGGGCAACCTGGATTAGCAATGCTCCAATGTGCTTACAGCTACGGTGGCACACCCCTCTGGTGATGTCATGTATACCTCCAGGCCACTCCTCGGTGTTGTACAGCTGCACCGTTTGGTACATCCTTAGGCCGGCGGGATGTTTGCGATTCAGTATTACTTGCCTCATTTGCATGGCATTGACTATTAATTCATAGTTACCACGCCGAACACTGCCACAGACCCTTAGCAACCCTTGCACCTTGGTTGTGGTGTAGCATGCATACCATTGAGTATTATGGCGAAATCATGATTTGTGTTACATTGCAATTTTATGACATCTGTATATATTTTCCTTGTGTTCCCATTTGCGCACACATGCCCTGTGGTTGTACTTTGCGTTAGTGTGGCCGTGACATTAAATGTTATTTTTTATGTGTTGTGCATGTTTTTTATGCCATTAACTGTATATTTAGCCATTGGCACATGTTAACTTTGTAATACGTAAGTCTGGTCCGCTTTCATGGCTCCGATGTTCTGTTTGGAAAAATGTAAACCGTTTTTTTTTTTGGTTTACATTTCTGTATGCTTACGCTACGCCTGCACCACTTCATGAATCACTATGTACCTTCATTTGCATGCTGCACTACTGCGCATGGGGTGATTAGCATACATGAGCCAAGAGCTGTGCAGATCTGGCATATGCTCATAGTGCACGTGGAATTGGATCGTACCTGAATCGCTCGGCGGCCATATTTGGTGTTAGACTGCCTACGCTATGCCTGCGCCTGGTGCAAGCTTCATGAATCTCGGGGAATAACTATTTTGGTAACAAACGCACCACTTCACAATAAGCAAGGATAGTAAAAGGCTCTCTATATAAAATATATATATATATATATATATATATATATATATATATATATTTTTTTTTTTTTTTTTTTTTAAAAGACAGGTGTAGGGAAGTTAGAGACATGGGTCTCTAACTTAAATGATGCACTCCCCTAACTGAGGAGATGCCTCTAACTTAAATGGCAAAACTGGAAGAGGAAAAAGGGGAGAGGAAATCCTCTAACTAAAATGGATTCCTCTAGGCAGCACCAAGTAGGCCTTAAGAAGGAATTAGAAGTTATGTACCTACCATAACGTTCCATGTTAGTTGTCTTCTTCTCGCCTTCTTTCTTGCTGGATGGGTTCGGAGCCGATCCTCGGCTCCGACTCGGCCACTCTAAAAGCTCGAGAGCTAGTTCCACCGGCCCGAGGCTCCCCTATATCCCACAATGCTAGGCGGTAACTCCTCAGATCTCATTTGAAAGCTAAGCCCAGCAAGTAAATTCCATAAAAGGAACAAAAGAAAACTCCTCTAGGTCTGTCCTGGCTAGGGGGAAGGAGGGTGGGACGCAAGAAAGAAGGCGAGAAGAAGACAACTAACATGGAACGTTATGGTAGGTACATAACTTCTAAATGTTGAGTTGTCTATCTAGCCTTCATTCTTGCTGGATGGGACCGCGTCCCTAGCACCTTGTCCCGGGTGGCCTATCGGAACAGACTCTTGAGTACAGTGGAACCAAAGTTGGCTCAGTCTCTAGAGGCCAAGTCCAACTTATAATGAGAAATGAAGGTATGGGGAGAAGCCCAAGTAGCTGCAGAACAAATCAAATCAATAGGCAGCCTATCTTGAAAAGCTATAGAAGTGGCTAAAGCTCTAGTTGAATGAGCCCTGGGTTTGGATGGCAACTGTTGATGTCTGATCTCATACACAAGGGTAATCGACGAAGTAAGCCATCTAGAGAGAGATACTTTAGAAACTGGAAGGCTCATTCTACCTTCTGTATAAGAAACAAACAGTTGATCAGACTTCCTGAATTGTTTGGTCCTGTCTAAATAGTACCTAAGTTGGCGATGAACATCTAAACAGTGTAACTTTTGTTCTGACCTATTAGAATAATTAGGGAAGAAGACAGGAAGCTCAATGGTTTGATTCAAATTTGCCAGTGAAGCTACCTTGGGCAAAAAGGATGGGTTAGTACGTAAGGACACCCTATCCTTATGAAACACAAGATAAGGAGGTCGACTACACAGAGCATGGAGTTCAGAGACTCTTCTAGCTGAAGTGATAGCTACTAAAAAGAGTGTTTTCCAAGATAGTAACTTTATTGAACATGAAGCCGCAGGTTCAAAGGGGGGAAGAATTAAGGACATCAGAACCAAGTTGAGATCCCATTGAGGAGGAGGATCCCTGATTGGTGGTTTGAGGAGAAAACTCCCTTTAAAAAGGCTTTGCAGAGTTTGTGAGACATAATGGAGGACTCTGAGACTCCAACATGAAAGTTCAATATTGCTGCCAATTGAACTCTAATGGTAGATGGAGACGAACCTGAGTGGAAAAGTTCGGCTAGAAAGTCTAGAACTGATTGAATGGAAGCAGTGAAAGGATCTATATTCTTTGACTGCGCCCAATAGGAAAAACGTTTCCACTTGTTATGATAAATCTTCCGAGTGGAAGCTTTATGAGAGGCTATCAAAATATCTCTAACTGAGCGAGATATCCGAGGAAGCCTGGCTAGAGTTGGAATTGGAGGAACCACGCTGTGAGGTTCAGAGAAGGAAGGGAGTGGTGCAACTGACCCGACTGATGGGTCAAGAGGTCTGGAACTGGGTCCAGATGCCAAGGTTGCTCCAACAGATAACGGTGGAGAAACGGGAACCAAACCTGTCGAGGCCAGTAAGGGGCAATAAGGATCAAGGAAGCTTTCTGAGTGATGGCTTTCTGTATTAGCTGAGATATCAGTGGGAAGGGAGGAAAAGCATACAGAAGTCCCCGGGGCCAATCGTGTACTAGAGAGTCTCTGCTGGGGTGGCCTGGTTGGGGAAAGAGGGTGAAAAAATCGTCACACTTGCTGTTTTGGGGAGTAGCGAAAAGGTCGCAGCAAGGCCGGCCCCACTTTCGAAAAACTTTCTCCAACACTGAATTCTTCAGAGACCACTCGTGAGGCATGAGAATAGCTCTGCTCAATTTGTCTGCAATCACATTGGACTTCCCGGGAATGTGCGTTGATAACAGAAACCGCTGAGAAGAAATCACCCATTGTCACAGTATGAGTGCCTCTTGACATAGGGGGTAAGATCTGATTCCGCCTTGTTTGTTGATGTACCTCACTACAGACATATTGTCTGTCTGAATTGCTATAGTTCCCTTGGGAAGAGGGTCTTGTAAGGCTTGCAATGCTAGAAGCACTGCTCTCATCTCTAGGACATTTATATGCAAGTGGCACTCAAAAGGTTGCCACATGCCTTGGACTGTCCTGCCCTGGTAATGCCCCCCCCCACCTGATCAGGGAAGCGTCCGTTGTCACTGTAGCAACCGGAGGGGAAGGGACGAAAGGTCTCCCTAGGTGGAGCTGGGGAGATGTGATCCACCAAGAGAGATGATTCTTGCACGATTGAGTTATCCGAATAGGATGGGACATTGGAAGTCGTTGGAAAGACCATTGTGTGAAGAGCATCCATTGTAAAATTCTCATATGGAAGTGAGCTAATGGTAGAAGAGGGATGGCCGCCGCCATAATCCCTAAGACTTTCAGGATCAATCTGGCTTTGACTTTGTTGCTCTGCAAGACAAGAGAGACCTGTCTGTGTATGTCTACTATTCTCTGCTCTGTGAGTCTGGCTGACATGTTGACTGTGTCTAGATTTGCACCTATAAAGGTAATAACACGACAAGGTGACAAGACAGACTTTTCGTAATTTATTGAAATGCCTAGTGCCTGACATGTGTGAAAGATGTAGTCTCTGGCGAGAAGCAAGAGATGCTTGGTGAGGGCTGTAAGGAGCCAGTCATCTAAATAAGGAAACACCTGGAATTCTTGTCGTCTCAGATGAGAGGCTACCACTGCCATGCATTTGGTAAACACTCGGGGGGCTGTAGTGAGACCAAAGGGCAGGGCTCTGAATTGGAAATGACTGGTTCCCAGCCTGAAGCGGAGGAACCTCCTGGAGCGTCGACTCATTCTGATGTGATAGTACGCGTCCTGGAGATCTATCGAGCACATCCAGTTGTTCCGCCCCAAAGGGGGTAGAATGGACTGCAGCGTGACCATCCGGAACTTTGTTTTCTTGACAAACTTGTTCAAGTTGCTGAGATCCAAAATGGGTCTCCAGTCCCCTGTTTTCTTTGGAACCAAAAAGAATTTGGAGTAGATTCCGGATCCTGTTTGGTCTGCTGGAACTGGTTGAATGGCTCTTTTTGCAAGCAGCTTTGAAATTTCTAATGCTGCTTGCTCCCTTTGACTGGGTGGAACGTCTGGAAGGGATTTTTGGATTGCTTCGGAATGAAAAGGAATGGGATTCTGTAGCCTTCGGAAATGATAGACTGTACCCACTTGTCTTGAGTTAGGGATAGCCAGGCTTCTGGGTACAGCGATAACCTTCCCCCAACTGCCTCCGAAGGTGGACAGTCGGACAACACCTCAGGGATGCTGAAAGGGCTTGTCAGAAAAGGATTCTCGACTGCCCTGATTCTGCGGGCCCCCTCTGCCTCTAGGACAGCATCTACCATTATTGTTCCCCCCTCTGCCTCTAGAGGGGAATCGACTCTGTGCATCAGGCAAATCTCCCTGAGATTGTTTGCGGAACCACATCTTTCCCCCCTTCTGGCCTTTGGGGTAAGGCCTAGAAGGAGTAGAAAAACGTACTCCGACGGCAGAGAGAGTTTTGCCATCAGTCTCGCACCTAGTCAGGGTTTCCTTCACTTGAGGACCAAAGAGGGATGATCCATCAAAGGGGGAATTAGTGAAGGATGCCTTGAAAGGGTCCGCAAAGTTACATAGCCGCATCCAGGTGTGCCGACGCAAGGCTACACCTGTACCTGCCGCTCTACTTGCTCCATCCGCCGCATATGAAAGGAGGCGCATGGAGGAGTTAGTTATAGAATTAAGGGTTGCCAGCTGAGAGCTCATTCTATCCTGAAAACCCGCAGCTGTTGGGTCCTTTAACATTTCGCTCGCTTCCTTGAGCAAATCCCTCTGAAGACGAGTGAAATGACACAGGTAATTCAGCGATCACATAGTAAAGGTCACTGACAAGAACATCCACTTCCCATACCTGTCCATCGACCTAGACTCCTTGTTAGGAGGATGAACAGGCACCGAAGGATCGGCTAACTCCTTCTTGGTGGCTGCAGCCACCACCATAGCATCAACAGAGATGCCTTTGGTTAAAAATTCTTTGTCCTTGGGGGCAGTGATGAATTTTGATGGTCTCCTAGGGGTGGGTTCCACTGAATCAGGAGCCGCCCAATCCTTCTTTGCCACCACTTGCATAAGGGGGTCAAAGGGAGGGGACACCCAGGAGGTGGAAGGGCGAGAGCCAAACGCCTCAAGATACACTGATTCATCCTCTGAAGGGTTGAGGGCTGGCCAATTTCCCCTCTGTTTTAGGATTTCGAGGATGTCTGCAAAGGAGACATCTTCAGAGGGGGAACGAGGGGAGCCTTCAGAATCCTCTAAATCAGTGTCAGAGGTGACAGACTCAGGGGAGTCAATGTGCTTCCTCTTACACTGCCTCTTCCTAGGGGGCTCTCCTACCGGGTCAGGAGAGGCCTCAGAAAAGGAGGAGATCCCCACTGGGGAAACTTGAGGAGCTGGCTCTCTATGGTCGGGGATGAGAGAGTGAGCAGAAATCACCGGAGGCACCGTGGAGGGAGGGGCAGAAGGAGCCGACTGTGGAGTTGAACCTGGTTCTAACACGCTCCTCATGACCTCAAAGGCACCCCTGTCAGGCAGAGCCGGAGGTCTCCGCTCCGAAAAGCTGAAAACCTCCCCCGGCACCGACAGTGATGGCTCCGAGGCTGATGTCGGAGCCGAACTCACCAGCGCCGAAGCACCGAGAGGGAGAGCGGGGTCGGACAAGGGTCCGATGCCATTCACCCCCTCGGAGCCGACGAGGGAAGTCCGGCGCCAAGATTCCTCCAAGGAAGACATCGGAGCAGACGATGGCACCGAAGACAAAGGTATCGGTTCTGACACCACCGCAGTCTCGGGTCCGAGCGGCCCCGGCTCCGAACTCAAAAGAGTCAGAGGAGGAACATTTTGAGTAATGGGAATAGTTCTCGACTGTTGAGTCGGACATTGAAGCATCTGGGCTAGTGCCTCGGACTTAAGAAGTCGACTCACTACTCTCTGAAGGTCATGATCCGATAATCTGGAAGACCTAGAGGAGTGAGATCTATGGCTCCGTTCAGACAGCAAAGGTGATGCTGGAGCCGAATGAACGGAGCCGATAAATGGAGATCGGGACGTTTTTCTAGATGTCAGTTCTGTCAACTTGATCGGAGCCGACTCAGTTATGTCTTCCTCGGCTCCGGCCGAAGCCGAGGAAATAGTAGGGGCATGTGTTCGAGATTCATCGGCTCCGGCCGGAGCCAATGTTCGAATAGCCTTAGGATCCCCAGCAGACGGCTCAGAGACCAGAGCCGAAGGTCTGGAAGGCTTAGAGGGTTTCCCCGAGGATTGAGTCGAGGGACCCTCAGGCTTTAATAAGCCCCTTAATATAAGTTTATTTTTTCGCTCCTGCAGGACTCTAGGGCTGAAGCCATGGCAAACAGCACATGAGTCCTGCAGGTGCAAAGGTCCCAGGCAGTACACACAAGAAGTGTGACCGTCTGTCAGAGACATCTTCTGACAGCACGAGTCACACTTCTTAAAGCCTGAGACCTTTGAGTCCTTAGACATGTCTAAGAAGAGAAGTGTAACCACACAAACACACATACACACCGATTACACTTATTAGAAAATAATTTAAACTAAATTAAATTAAGTTAGTAGTAATTTAGAAGTAATTTAGACAAATAAATCCCTATAAACACAGTCACTCACTACTAGGAAGGGAGGGACTGGGCCTAAGGCCCAAGGGAAATTTTCTAGTGAGTTTTTGGAAAAAGGGAGAAAATTACTGGGAATGGGATGGAACTACTCACTGTATAAAACTATTTAGAAAAACTAACTTAAAAAGGGAAAAAAAGCTAAGAAATAACTAGTTTCTTTTCAAAAACTAACCTGAGCCGGTAGGAACACACCTCGATCTCTGTAGCGGCAAACGAGATCTGAGGAGTTACCGCCTAGCATTATGGGATATAGGGGAGCCTCAAGCTGGTGGAACTAGCTCTCGAGCTTTTAGAGTGGCCGAGTCGGAGCCGAGGATCGGCTCCGAACCCATCCAGCAAGAATGAAGGCGAGATAGACAACTTAACACGAAGGAGTTTAAGTCAATAAACAGAGATAGCAAAAAAGACTTGCTGAAAAGGGGTAATTATGTCATGTGAAGGGAATAAGCAGTTAAACAAATTACTATTAACCACAATTAAATACCAAAAAATAAAATACTTAGTCTGAGCCAACAGAGTAATCCTGAAGCTGCAAGCAGCAAATGAGATCTGGGGAACAGCCGCTAGGCATTATGGGATATAGTGTAGCTTCAAGCCAGTGAGAGCTCTTGAGCTTTAGTATGCGGCTGAGTCAGAACTGATGCTCGGTTTCGAACCCAACCAGTAAGAATGAAGGTGAGATAGGACAATATAACATCAGATTTTGTTTGCATTTTACATCACATTTACTATCAACTTCCTAAACTCCATCCTGACTCTGTCTCAGGATTATGTGTATCTGAGATGCAGGCCTCAGACGGTGCCAATGTTAGCCTCTCTTCCTTCTACAAAGGTATTGTTCTTGACAGCCTTCTTTCAATCTCTTCTTTCTCTGACTGCCATGCCAGCCAGGGAGTTTCTTCTGGTCCTGGGATTCATGGCCTCTTCTATTCTGATGCTTCCTCTTGCCAGACTGCATATGTGAAAGGTTCAATGGTACCTTAAATTGGTTTGGCTGCAGCATTGTCACCCTTTGACTTTTAGTGTACCTCTCCTTCCCTGTCTCAAGAAGGAATTTGAGTGGTGGATTCAATAGTTCACTCTCAAGTCAGGCTGTCCCTTTCAGCCTCCAGTCCCTTCTCAAGAGCTGTTCACTGATGTCTTGGACATGGGGTGGAGGGCATCTCTTGGTTAACTGAAAGTTCAGGGTCTTTGGTCTCCACATCAGAAATCAGACCATATCAACATCAAAGAGTTCAGGGCTCTGATTCTGGCCATTCAGGCTTTTAACCCAATGTTCTTTCTGGGCCCCTTGAAGGTGTACACAGACAACACTACAGTGATGTGGTATGTCAACAAGCAGGGGGGCACAAAATCTTACCTCCTCTGCAGGATGGTGCTTGGGAAGTGGCTCTCAGTTATCAGTTAACTCTTCAGGCAGTATATATTCCTTCAAAGCACAGACTTGCGGCAGACTCTCTGAGCAAGTCCAAAACACAGGCTTATGAATGGATGCTTCACATAGACGTGTTTCTGGACACTGTCCACCAGTGGGGTATTCCTCAGGTAGATCTTTTTGCCACCCCTCTTAACAGGCAGCTTCTTCTCTTCTGTTCCAGAGTGCCATTTGGCCTGGAATATGGATGCCCTACCCTTTCCTAAGATGGGGAGATTTCTTTATGCTTTCCCTCCTCCTTCTCTACTTCCAAGAGTCCTGCAGAAGATTCAGCTGGACTCCCCAAAAATCCTGTTAGTGACTCCCTTTTGGCTGAGACAGTACTAGTTCCCTGTCTTAATGCATCTGGCCAGGGGCAATCATCACAAGTCACTTCACCGGTTGGATCTCCTTACATAGGACAAGGGGTCTCTCATCCATCCCCACCTATCTACTCTGCAACTGACATTGAGGGTGATGAGATTTGATCCCTTTCAGGCACCTATTTTCTGAGGACATGCTCAGGGTTTTACAGGAGGCAAGGAAACCCTCAACCAGAAAGTCTTATATGTCCAAATGGAAGAAATTTTCAGTTTGGTACCATGCTCATAACCAGGACCCTTTTTAAGTGGGGTTCCATCTAGTCTTCTCTTATTTGTGTGCATTGCTCCAGTCTGGCTTGTCCTATTCTTCTGTGAAGGCCCATTTGACAGCCATTTCTGTTTGTCTGTCCTTGAATCCTTCTTTGACTTCTCATTTTGAGATCAATCAATTTCTTAAAGGCATCCTACATATTAGGTCTCCAAGAAAGCCTATTCTTCCTCCTTGGGACCTTAATTTTGTTTTGGAAAAATTGACTCAGGCTCCTTCTGAGCCTGTGGATTCTGCTTTTTTGCAACACTGTACATGGAAGACTGTTTTCTTGTTGGGTCTTACTTCTGCTCGTAGCGTTTCTGAGCTCCAGGCCCTTATGGCCATTCCTCTTTTTTTGTTTTTTTCACAGGGATAGGGTGTCTCTTCATATTAATCCTTCTTTTATGTCCCAGGTCGTCAATGAGGTATCCTTGAATCAGTCGCTACAACTCCCTTTCTTTTTCCCTTCTCCTCAGTCTGCTACTGAGAGGGTCCTGCATACCTTGGGTTTTCACAGATAGCTCAGGTACTATTTGGATAAAACTATGACTATTTGTAAGTCTGATCTGCTTTTTGTTTCCTTTCATGCCAGGTCTTTGGGTCTGGTTGTTTCTAAGCAAACTATCTCTTCCTGGATATCTATGGCCATTTCCTTTTGTTATTCTTTTCACAGCAAATCTCTGTCTGCTTCTGTTAGAGCTCATTCCACTGGGGATGTTGCCTCTTCTGGTGCCTTCTTCAAAGGGTTAACCACCAACTCCATCCTTAAAGCTGCTATTTGGTCTACCATGCATATTTTTACTAAGCATTATAAGTTGGTTATAGTTTCTAGGACCAGAGCAGGTTATGCGAAAACCATTTTGTGTGGGTTTATTGAGGGCTCTTCTCAGCCTTCCACCTCCCATTCTTTTTCTTGAGCTTTTTTACTCTACCTTCTGTATCGAATATTGCAACAGTGATATAGAAGGACATAGTATAGTTATGTAAAATACTACCATAGCAATAGACATCCTTCTGTTCACTGTTGCAGTATTCACACCCTCCCTCCAACCCCCTCTTGTTTATTCTGCATTTTTTTCCTTCTGGATGTGCATGAACTCCTTTGTCCTATAATGACTGCTCTTCTGGTGCAATTCAGTTCTAGGAGTTGCATTTGTACATCCCTTTTATGCCCTGTGTTCTGTGTGGGGAGCATAACTGTGACATACTGCACAAACAAGATCTCTTTTCAGCTTATTTATAGCAACAGCCATCCCAGGACAGGATATCCCATCTGTATTGAATACTGCAACAGTGATGAGAAGGACATCTACTGTTATGGTAGGATTTTACACAACTGTACTTTCCACTGCAGTATGGGATTTTGTCATCTAAATGTGAAGATGCCAATGATATTTTTTGGAATGTTAGTATGGGTATATGTAAAAGTTTAAATGTTCAGTTAACACCTGAGCTGATTATGTATGACTCTGAGAAAGGTGCAATCAACAACATTAGGTGTGCCTTCCCTAACACAAAAATAAAAGAATGTTGGTTCCACCTATGCCAGATTATTTAGCAGCAAGTGCAGGAACTGCAGCTCACATTGATGTTTGGTAATAACACCAAGTGTACATCAATGAATAAGCAAATAGCATCATTAGCTTTCATAAAACCAGACTTTGTATTAGATACACTGAAAAAATAACAACTGATATGCCAAATACTGCAAAAAGACTATGTGAATTTTTAGATTCAAATTATATTAGTGGGTGTTTGTATGTGGCGCTAGAAAATCTAAGTGTAGACATCCTCCATTCTGGAAGCAGTATGATAGCTGTACTCGTGGCTATACACTTAGTCAAAACTGTATGGAAGGGTGGCATTGGAGATCATGTAGTTTGCTGGGTAGAAAATGTATTTTTGTTTCTGACATCCTACAAATTATTCAGTTGGAACAAAACCACATAGATATTAGAAACAGGCTGAAGGTATTCATGCCTTCAGCTCCTAAAAGAAGATGTCTACTGGAGAAAGAAAATCACTTTTTAAGGCAGTTTGGGAGGCAGGATGGGTTTACACCTAGAGGTCTGTTGGAGAGTATTGCACATCATTGCAGCTTTTAATTGGAAAAATAGCAGCAGATCAACTCAGCCAACTATTTTGTGGAAGGCATTTACAAGACCTGTAATTGTTAATTTATTGGAATACTGTATGCCATAATGTACTTATACACACTAACTCCTTCAGCTCACTATATTCTGACTGTGAAATAGTCATCTTGCAGCATTGGTATTCTTATGGATTCGATGTAAACTTTAACATAAAGATGAATAACCATTATTACACATCCTATCCTATTACTACTTTTTCACAACCCATTTTTATTATATATTACACCCAGGAAGGGTAGTGGAGCATAGCCCATATCACTTTACATAACTACTACTTCATCACACTTTTCACATGCAAGCTTTAAAAAAAATCAAATGCAGACATAACATCAACAGTACTGAATGTCTGATGAGCTCTGCTGAATGAGTACATTCTCAGTGTTTACCAATGCAGTAGTAGCAACATGGTTCACTATAGTGAATCCAATAATACTGTATGGACTGTGCTGCACTTATTTAAATGTTGACTGACATTGAATACATTTTGGCATTTCTGATATCCCATGTGATCGACATATTCATCTCTTACATTTATTAATCACAATTTTACATTTTAGTATTATTTCCAATAACATATTCATAGAAAACTGTATAGCTAGGACAGATAGAAATATAGATATAAAAACATGCTTCTGAAATTCAGAATTATTTACTAAGCTGAAAAGTGTATTCTGTTTAACTGTATTATTCTCAATATAGTTAAAAATGCAATTTTCATTGTCTTTGTATTTCTCTTCCTTCACCCTACTTGTCACCAAGCTTTCGATTCCGTACAATTGTTTTGTTTATTTTTTGTTTCTCCATTTATTTTACTATTATATGCAGTAGAATAGCAACCTGCACCCCTCCCATCAGCAGTGCCTGTAGGTCACCCATAGGTGGCAGCAACAAAAGCACCATCACATCTGGGTCCTAGCCTGCCGCAGTTGTCTCCACACCTCATGCTCTACCCACACCATCTGTATCAGGTAGCCATGCACCAGAGGCTGTTACAGTTTTATCAGCCCATAAGCAGTGTGAGTGAAGGTGATTACTTTGCCACCCGTCGGCAGATGGTAGAACTTGTGGGGGATCTCATCAACAGGAGAGTGGATACCTGCATTATAGACCATGCTCAACTGTACAGATTTTCGCAGACTGTCCAGATTTTTGCCTCATATTTTGGTGTGTTCCTTCTAAAATCTGTACCTTTCTGGCAAATAGCTGAGGATTGAAGTCATTAAATAATGACAAACATTTAAGTTTAAGACTCCACATCCTTCAGAAAATTAATGCTAATGTAAAACACATTATTCTATCAACTTTCTAAGTTTGTAAGAGCAATATTTAAAATATGTCCCTATTTGTCCCCCCATTATTTTAGGCTTTGTCCAGATTTTTGCTCTAAGAGGTTGAGAGGTATGCTGGTGACTCATACAATTGCATCCCTACTCAGCACTGGCTCCACCTTCTGAGCCAGGACTCAGTGTTGACAGTACCCAGGGAAACAAGTAATCTCCCAGTGGGTCATAGTTGGCAGAGACTGTATCTGCAAACATCCAGTCCTATCTCCCAACATATTCCCCTCCCAATTGTACCTATGCTCACACCTTGTTTTACAATCATGCCCTCACCACTGTCTTCCCTCTATTTGTCTAATGACTCTATCACCATTGTCTTCCCTCTGTTTGTCTAATGACTCTGTCACCATTGTGTTCCCTCTGTCTAATGACTCTGTCACCATTGTGTTCCCTCTGTTTGTCTAATAACTCTGTCACCATTGTGTTCCCTCTTTTTCATTGTTTTGCCGCACATCCTGTCAGTTATGAGTGTCTTTCCCTGTTATCTAACCTACCCCTCTTACCTTGCTCTTACTTCCCTTACTTCCTTCTACAACTTTTCCTTCTCTTCAAAAAAATAGGCACCTGTCTTACAAAAAAGTATTTGCTTCCTACCCCACCTACATCCTGCTTATTCCTTATTTTCTCACCTTCTGTTCCACCCTCTGCTTCCTTCCTTTTTCAATTTCTTTCCTGTACTCCCATTTCCAACCTTTACTCTGGACAAAAAATAGATAAACACATCATACATATATGCCCAAAAGGGCTTCTAAATCACTTATCTTTCTCTGGTCATGCTTTGTACAACAGGTCAAGGACAGCAGTGTTGATGCCCATGTACAACAAATCAGATATGGTACTGCTCGTTGTATACCAACAATGAAGTCCATTTGATATTATGTCCTATGTATATTGCTCTGGGTTGTCATCAGTCATGCAAATGAGCTGAGTGCTGTGGTGCAGCAGGTGGCAAATACAAAATGAGGTAAAGCTAATTGTTTAAAGCTTATGCCTTTATCCTGACTGCTTCCATGGCTCAGTTTGTTCATGAAGTGATTTGTCGTATGTCAGTGCATAGAGCTGATAGTTCAAATCCCCTCAAGATTATATATCTTTTTTAAATGTTTTGCTTCCATTCTGTAAATGTGTAACACACACCTGTTGTGTGCTTCCACGAGCATGTCAGTGCAGTGCATCTCCTCCTCTGGCTCAGATTTGTTAATGAAATGATTTGTAGAGTTCAAATGAAGAAAGCTGAGGGTTCCATACCCCTTCAGGTTGAATGTTTTTTGTGACTTTTTTACTTCCATTCTGTAAATGTGTTACAATCATATGCCATGTGCTTCCATGACACCTTCAGTATGACTGCTTCTATGGCTCACCCTGCAAATGCAGTGTTTGGCAGAATGTTACTGAAGAAAGTAATGACTTCCAGTCCCTTGATGTCTGTCATGGTTTTTTTTTCTGTTTTCATTCTGCAAATGTGTGACATTCAACTGATACATGTTTCCACTGACACATTCAGTGTAACTCCTGCAATAGATCAACTTGTTAAAGAAGAGCTGGCTATAATGTATCTGGACACAACTGATGGTTAAAATCCCTTTGGTGATGAATATTTTTATGATATTTACATTATAGTACAGGCACAATGATAAAAGTATGATGATGTTAGGACTGCTGTAGGGGGAGTAATCAAGTTCCTTTACTATAGTCACTTTACTGGAGGGAGGGGTGGCTTCTGCAGCAGTGACCATTTGAACATCTTCTGCTATTTTAAGTTTACTTATACAGCTGTGCTATGTTTATCATATTGATCACTGCTCCAGTAGCCTTAGCTGTATGGATGGACTACCACAGTTTAGCCTGACTGGGAAGAGGAAGGATAAGAATCCAGGAGCCCCTGGACAATGGTCCAAGCAAAGTCTGTCCTAGACCTGGATGAGGAATCTAGTTTCTAGTGCTTTGTAAATATATGTTCAGAGGACCACATTGCTGCTTCTAGAATACTTCTAGAATCCAATCCTTTCCAAAAATCCACAGATGAAGCCAAGGCACTGATAGAATCACACATGACTCTCCCTGGAATTGCCTTGTTGTGGTGGGTATAACAAAAGGTAATAGCATGAGACAACTATTTAGAAAAAGTCTACTTTAATACAGATTGTCCTTTCTTCTTATCATAACAAGAAATGAAAAACTGATCAGAGTTCCTAAAAAAATTAGTTCTTTTAAGACAATACCTGAGCTGCCCATGAACATTCAAGGTTTGGCATATTTTTAGGTACCACAAAGAAGACAGGGAGAGGGATAGCTTGGTTCAATGTAAACTCGGGTGGCACTTAAGGCATAAATGAAGGACTAGTTCTTAAGGAAACCATATCTTTAGGTAAAGGTTGTCCCACCATAAGAGCTTGCATCTCAGATACTCTTCTTGTCAAGGTCAATGCAATTATTTCCCATGTCCCGTGTTAAGAACGTCAAGTCAAACACATGAGCTGGTTCAAATGCAGCAAGGTTAATTTTTCAAAAAAACAAAATTAAGATCCCAGGGCGTAGCCACCTGTTTTCCAGAAAGATTGACATGCAACACCCTTTCAAAAAAACCTTCTGAAATGAGATTGCATTAAAATGGGAGGTGGGATCCACAGGTAAATATGATGAAATGGCAGACAAATGAACCTTAATGGAGGAGTAAGACAGGCCATAAGATAGTAACTCACACAAGTACTGTAGAAGCAAGGTAACACTAGCACTGAAAGGCTCCTGGCTCATGTCTTGCACCAACTAAAAAATCTTTTCCATTTACTAATATATGATTTTCAAGTAGCAAGATTTCTTTCTTCCTTTAAAACCTGCTGAGTGTTCTCAGAAAATAGGTGCCTAAAAGGTATCAAGATTCTATCTTTCAGACAGTTAGACGTGGTTGTTTGGGGTCAGTACATATCAAATACCCCTTGACCTGTGCAAATAGGTCCAGTCTGTGAAGAAGCTTGTAGCAATTGCCCTTCACCATTTATAACAAAAAGGAGAACCACTGCTGCCTGGGCCAGTAGGGAGCAACAGTAATGTTCTTTGGAGAGTACTTCTGAATCTTCAGAATGATCCTGGATATTAGTGGAAAGGGTAGAAAAGCATATAGAGACATTCCTGTTCAAGAAAAAGGAATGAAAAGAAAATAACATCTCTTTTGCAAGCCTTCTTTCATGGAGTTGGGAAGCAGAATTTTGCCATCTGATTGTTGCAAGAGGAAGTAAAAAGATCTGTTTGAAGTGTCCCACACAGCTGGATAAATTTTTGGAAGATCCCCTGATTCAATTTACATTTCTGAGGGTCTCACCTGGTCCTGCACAGCTTGTCTGCCAAAAAGTTTTGCTCTGATGGTATGTAAGATGTTTTGTAGAGTGAGATTGTGCTGAAAAGCTATATCCCAAGCTGCCATGTCTAGTCTGCACAGAGGGTAGGCTCTGGTTCCCCACGTTTGTTTATGTACCACATCACTGTGGTGTTGTCTATAGATACTTGTAATGGTCCTGGAGACTGTATTTAAATGACAGTATTGAGATCATTTTTAGTGCCAGCATCTCTTTTACATTTATGTTTTGGCCTGTCTTTTTTGTACCAAAGACATTGTGTGTGCTTTTATCCTCATAGATACTGTTCTCCTGAAAAAGTCTGAGGTGTTTGTTGTTACAGATTATGCTGGAGCTGAATGGGAAAATAGGAGTTGGATTCTGAAATAATTGGTTTCTCCTCCAACAAATATCCATTTTCACAAACACCAAAACTGAAATCAGGAAATTCAAAGATACTGATGCTGGAACAATACAGATTGTAGGTACCACTGCATTTTTATCATGTGGAGTCTTACTAGAGAAATCATGAGAATCAGATGTCATAAGACCTAGTATACTGAGAAAGCCCAGGGCTGAGACAGAAGTAGAGTGGAAATCCAGGAACAGATCTAGATACAGATCTACTTTTCCCTGTGGAAGAAAAGATCTTTCAACTAACGTATCTAAAAGGCTTTCCAAAATGCAGCAGATGTAGCAAACTTGTTGGCTGACATATTCAGTGAAAACGTTACGTCTCTGACCCTTCCCCTTATATCTAGGGAACAGGTCATCAATGCTCTCTCAAATGCAAAAAATACAGCCTCCATGGGACCTGATAACATCCCAGGCTGCATCCTACATGAACTCAGGTAGGAACTTGCAGCACCACTACGCACTCTATTAAACCAAAGCCTGAGTACTGGCTTTGTCCCAGCTGAGAGGAGGACAGACAGCCACTGACATCCCTTTACACAAAGGTGGAGCATCCACTGATCTGGGAAATTATAGACCCATCAGCCTAACTAGCCTGATCTGCAAGGCCATGTACCGGATTATCATGGACCTCATTAACAAGGACATTGGCAGCCTCCAAACACTTGATCCCACATAGTTTGGCTTCATCAAGGGGAGGGCATGTCTACTAAATTTGGTTGACTTCTTTGAGATGGTCACCAAAGCCATGGATGAGAAGAAGACGGTGCACACCGCCTACCATGACCTGGCCAAAGCCTTTGACACTATTCCCCACTCAGGCATAATAGATAAACTCTCTCTACTAGGCATCAATCCATATGTTACCTGATGGGTAGCAAACTGGCTCATTGATAGAACCCACATAGTCAAAATAGGGGAAGCCAACTTAAGCAGTAGACATGTAACAAGTGGCATACCCCAGGATTTGGTCTTGGGGTCTCTGTTATTTGGGATATACTTTTCTGAGGTGCATGCCAAAACCAGTGGACTATGGCTGACCAAGTTTGCAGATGACTGCAATTCCCCTAGTGATGTGGACATCCTCCAAGAAGGTCTCACTCAGACAAATGACTGTTGCCAGGAACATGGCCTCAAGCTGAATACCAAAAAATGTATCATCATCCCCTTTGGGGAGAGTGATGTTCACACAAATTATTACATTAATAACAATGTCCTAAGCACTCAATCAGTTGTGAGGGACTTGGGTACCCAGGTTGATAGCAACCTGACTTTTGATCATCATGTTGCTTCCATTGTACGGAAAACCTTCTACATGGCCCACCTCATAAGTAAGGGTATCTCATCCAGGGACAAGAAAGTTGTAACATCCCTGTATTCTTCTCTTATAAGGCCCATTATTGAGTACAATTCCCTTTTCATCATGTACCTCGTAAAGCACATGCAGCAACTGGAGAGACCACAGAAGTTCCTCACCAGGAGAATCCAGGGTCTCAAACATCTACCATACACAGATAGGCTAACAGCCCTATCTTTCTGCTCGGTTTCATACAGACTCCTCAGAGGTGACCTCTGTCTGGCATACAAGGCGTTCACTGGCCCCACCTTGGTGGGACTGCTGCATATCTGCAAGTCAAGCTCCACTCCAGTAACCCGCATGCACAGCCTCATCCTGGTCGGTGACATTAACAAGACTTGTTGACAGATTTGTGTCCCACAGACTCCTCCATCTATGAAATAGACTCCCTCTCTACATCAAGCAGACTATCTTTTTACCCTTTTAAAGTGCAACGTGAATAACTGGATGGGAAACAGAAAATATAGCCCTGAGATTCCACCCATATCCCTGCTGGACAGGGGCACTGGGTGCTGATTTGTCTAAACATGGGCTAAACTCTTGGCTAAGCTTGTAAGGGCCTAAGGACCAATAGCCTAGTAACCTCCTATGATCCTATAAAAATAATCCTGTAAGAAGGAGTTAAACAAGACTTGTGCATGTTTTTCTGGAACCCAAGTCTGTGTAGGAGATCTCTCACTTAAGTGAGAGACTGCAACACTTAGGAAAAAGTCTGCAAGCAAGTCATCTGAATAAAGAAAAATGTCAATACCATGCAGTCTGCAGTAGGCTATTACATGAGCTAGTTACTTTGTAAACAGCATTGGAGTAGATAGACCAAAGTGTAACCCAGAGAAATGATAATATGACTCAGAAACATAATACCTTAAAAAAACAAATCTGGAACTTTAGCAATATGATAATAAACATCTTTTAAATTAAAGGTCAGCAGAAAACTAAGATGGGGAATGAGAGGCAACCAGTTGGGAATGGACAGCAGTTTGAACTTGGGAACTATCACAAACTGGATTAGAAAGGAAATATCCGGAACTGTTAGATTTGGTCCCCATGAAGCTTCGTTCTTTGGCACCAGAAACATTCTTGAATAAACCCTTCTCCTAGCTGTGGAAGAGGAGAAATCACTCCTATGAACCTATTACACCCTGAGTCAGCAGGTCGTGAATGACAGGGGAAAAGTGGAGTTTGATCTGGTAGATGAGAAGAAATCGCTTGAAAATGAGAGAGAGACTTTCTCTGTCATCTGTAATATAGATGAATTGCTTTCAAAACCCATTTGACTGAAACTATCTGTTGCCAAAAAGAAATGGAGGTTCACACTTTCTGGAAAGGTGAGAGATTGGCCAGGAAAGGAAGGTGGAGGGTAGGCTTGCAGATAGTCATTCAAACATATTACATTGTTCTTTGTTCTGGGGGACGACTCCTTTCTTTTTGGAACCTCACTGCCATTGTTTTTTTAATGCTTGCTTACCAGTAGCTTGCTGTGTTTGATTATTTTGCTTTTTGAAAATGTTTTAGAGGTAGTATTAACCTTCTTGGCAAACCTGGAGAAGGAAGGCTGAAAATCTAAGAAATTCCTCTAATCAGCTTACCTCTCTCATCACACTTTCTAAGGACCTCTGAAGCAGAAAGTCCAAATATTGACTCTCCGTCTAAGGGAAAATTCAAAATATCTGCTTTAACATCCTCAGGAAGGTTCTGCATATGCAACCAACAAACTTCATTATAACAGTTCCAGTGGCAGCAATCATGGAAGTGACATTAGGAGAATCATAAGCACATTTCAAACAGTGAGTTGCCACTTGAGACACAGAACCAATCATGTTATACAAATATGGTTGTCCTCAGAAGAGGAAACAGATACAATCATTTTCCTCATGTTCACAAAAGAGACAACCATAAACTTTAACTTATGAGCTTTACAGATGAAATCTCTAATAATGTGTTGCAAAAGTATACACATTTTCCCCAAATCTATCAAAAAGTTTTCCATCCTTGTCAGAATGGGAGACATAGGAATTAAGCTGCGTTCAACAGATAAATAATGGTTGGATCTGATCTGGAATTAGTATATACAAACCTATAAGACTGAGGAACTTTATATAATCTATATGCTTTCTTACAGGCAGTAGGCTGGTTGTCAGGCTGTCAGGCAAGTTACAGGCTGTAACAAATAGTTTCTCCAGTGCTGAAATAAAAGGAGGAACTGGAGTAGGTTCAGGAAAATTCAGCTGCAATAATAATACTTCTTCAGAGGCAGTGGAATGTCATTATGTTCCCACTGAAACAACAGATTCATTCTGGAAATAGTTTTAGAAAAACAGAATCCTTCGAAGAAACTGCCAGAAGTCGCACTTTCCTCAGATGCTGAATTAGAAACCTGAGGAGAAAACAAAAAAAAAAAAAGAAGTTGCCCCTTCACTATCATTTTGCCATTCAAAATCATAACCCCATTCGGAAAATGGATAATCTTTTTTTCTCTTACCAGAAATAGCTGAACTGGAGGAGTCAAAAGCCTGAACTAAACCCTGAGCTAAGCCCAGTAAATAACCCCTGTCCAAAGTAACAGAGTGAAGAAGATATATTTCTAAGATTTTTGCTTCTTTTTGACAAGAATTTCTGAAGAAGCAAAGCCACTTTTATCACTTAAATCCTCCTTAGGAACAGGCATTCTGGCTAGACAGAGAAGTATTCCCTGCTCCTTCTCCAAAGCTGACAGGAGTTGTTCTCATTTTCCAGACAAAGCCACTCCAACAGCCTCAAAGGACATCTTATCCCATGGTCCATGGCAGCTGTAGAGACTACGCTAGAGGGAGCCAAGGAAAAAAGGTGAATGGGCTGAGAAACCATAAATGGCCACAGCAGAATCATCTATATGTGGCTGAAGCACTGTAGTGCACTGCTGAGGTGGCAAAGGATGTCAATTATCTTTCTTCTTTTTGTGGCTGTTACAAGGAAGGACTGAGTAACCAATAGGTTGTTCCATGATAAAGTTGAAAATATGCTGGATTCCTGTGGAAGCCTTCAGCAGTAGTCAATAAAACAGGTAACTAGTAATAAAATCACTTTTTCCACTATAAAACCCAATGAAAAGCACATAAAATGCATATTGACCCCCCCCCCCAGAAGATAATGATAGATCTGTGTTGTCTGTTGCTATCCTTCCTGAACAGATGGGTTTCAGATCCAATCTCAGATCTGACTTCAGACACTTTTAAACTTCTGGATCCTCTGCTCAGGCTCCTACCCTCACTAATAATCCCCTTTTGTACCAAGGATTACATCAGATCGAGTTTTCCCCCCAACTCATGACACAACTGTGGTTGAAAATAATGCAGGAAAGAAAGAAATAATGCAATCCAAAATTATTGTGTTGTCATAACAGAAGCACTGCTAATAATCTTCCATGAAATGGAAGGGGGAATGGAAGGAGGGGAGTTGAGGAAGGATGGAAACAGACAATACAGATCTATTGTCATGGTGAGTACATAACATATCTGATGTTGTCTTTTCCATCTATTAACAGATGGGACAGAGTCACCAGCTACATAGCTCTCAGGGTGGTCTCATGGAAGGATATTCTGGAGGATGGCTGAACCAAACGCTATCGTATTCCTAGATAGCAAATTCAACTTATAATTGAAATTAATTGGAAATGAAGGTGTGAATGTTAGACCAGATAGCAACAACACAATACTGATTGAGGCCCTTGAAAAAAGGCTAAAGCGGTTGAAGCAGATCTAGTAGAAAGAGCCTTGGCAGGCCTGAGTAGAGTCAAGCCTTTTTCCTTAGACAGGTAAGAAATACTGTTAGCTAAACATATACGTTTGAAACACCTTGACCCAGCTTGATTTTTGGAAAGGATACAAAAAGCTGGTCTATTTTTCTGAAAGTTTTAATATGGTGGAGGTAAAACTGTAGTTGATGATGCATGCCCAACAAATGAAGCATATATTCTACTTTGACTGAAAAATAAGGAAAAAAAGATGGTCAGTTTATACACTGGTTAAGAGATGTCTTAGTAGCCACCTTGGGTGTAAATGATGGCTTGGTTTGTAAAGACAACTTGTCCTTGTGAAAGATAATGTATGGAAGCTTACAAGGCAGAGCCTGAAGTTCAGACATTCTCCAGGCTGAGGTAACAGCAACTAGAAAGAGTGTTTTTTCAGATTAAAAACTTCATGTCCACCCTAGCTGCAGGTTCAAATGGTGCCTGAATCAAAGCTTGAAACAAAATAGTCATATCCCAAGGTGGGATAGGATCCATGAGTGGTGGTCTAAGCAGGAATGTACCTATCAAAAAGGATTTACACAGATTCAGGGATGCTAAGGTAGAATAATTTTCGCCAGTATGAAAGTTTGAAATAGCTGCTAATGGAACCTTAATAGTAGATGACTGGCCCACCATGAAAAATGGAAGCTAGGAAATCCAGAACTGCTGGAATAGGAGCCAAAAAGGGATCCAGATTCCTCTGGGAATCCCACCTAGAAAATCTTTTCCAATTACTCTTATAAACCTTTCTGGTAGATGGTCTCTAGGAGGACATGAGAATGTGGATAACTTGAGAAGAATTCTGGACTGACTAGCCATCATCTGAAGTGGAGAAACCAAGCAGTTAACTCGAGGGCTGGGTATGCCAGACAGGTGAGAGAGAGAAGACCCAGGTCGGGGTCCACCACCCAAGGAGGGTATATCAAGTGAGGCCAAAAGAAGGGTAATCACACCTGTTGAGGCAAGAAGGAGGTAATGAGGATGACCATGATCTTCCTCTGCAAAGCTTTCAGTAGGAATTTTGAGATCACCGAAGTAAGAGGAAATGCGTTGAGGAGACAGTATAAAAAGTAAAGTCTGATCTGGTGGATGAGTGGAAATACCTTTAAAAGGAGGGAGAGGCTTCCACTGTCATCTATAATCTAGACATGCATTGTAGCATCTCTCACGGACTCCCCCTCTGGAGGGATCTGGGCAAAGAACCTGCTGCATTTGTTGCTGATGGTAGAGAGGTAAAATGATCACAGCATGGTTGACCCCACTTTCAAAAAATTTGTTTTACAACTACTGGATTGAGAGACCATTCATGAGGTAGCAAAATTGGCCTGCTCAGCCTGTCTGCCAGAACATTGGGCTTCCCTGGTATGTGCATTGCTATCAGAAAGTGGCTGGAGGATGTCACCCATCCATCACTCTCATGGCTTCTCCACACAATGGGTAGGACTGTGTTTCCCCTTGTCTGTTGATGTACAAGACTACTGACATATTGTCTTTCTGGACAGAAATCATCCCTACAGGAAGGACATCTTGAAAGGCCTTGCAATGCTAGGAGGACTACCATCATCTCTAAGACACTGATGTGAAGCCTGGCCTTGGATGGAGACCATGTGCCTTAGATCATCCTTCCCATGTAATGCACCCAACCCTAGCTGGAAGCATCAGCAGTCACTGTGACTTTGGGGAGATGAAGGAAAAAGTTCAGCCCTGAGGAAACTCAGGAGATTATATCCACCACTTTACATGAGTCTTGCAAATGTTTGTCAAACGAATCTAAAAACTCATAGGTTGATACCTGATGGCCCATTGGACTGCCAGTGTCCATTGAAGAACTCTCATATAATAACTTGCCAATGGGAACAAGGTAATAGAAGCTGTCACTGATCCCAAAAGTTGAAGGACCAATCTGGCCAGTGGCATTTGAAAGGATAGAAGCTGTAGGGCCTAATTGCACAGGGTGGACAGTTTGATCACCGACAAACTTGATATCTGTGTAGTGGTATCTAAGTGAGCTTCTATAAGCTCCAAGGTCTGTACCATAGGAAAATGCAACTTCTTGCAAAGATAGAGTAGACAGTCCCTGGCCCAGACTAGAAGAAGCCTGGTAGGGGCAGTAATGAGACAGTCGTCCAAGTAGAGGAATGCATGGAACCCTTGCATCTGAGATGACTTGCGACCACTGCCATACACTTGGTGAACACATGGGGAGCTATGGTGAGACCAAAGAGCAGAGCTCTGAATTGAAAGTGACTATTCCCCAGCTAGAAGCAAAGAAACCTTCTCAACAGCCTGTCTGTTCTGATGTGGTAGTACATATCATGAAGGTCTGTTGAGCTCACATAATTATCCTTCCTGAATGGGGAAAGACAGACTGTACCATGACCATTCAGAGCTTTGTGTGTCTGACATACTGACTGAGGTGGCTGAGGTCCAAAAATCGGCCTGAGGTCCCCATTCTTTTTTGCCACTAAACAGAATCTTGAGTAAGTTCCAAATCCTTGTTAACTCTTTTGTCTAGCAGCTTTTTTTTAATTCTATAGCCACTGCCTTTCTCTGGGGGGGTGAAACATTGTGAATTTTCTTTTGTGAAGGGGTAGACAAATTAAGTGAATGGAATAGCCTCTAATTATGATTCTCTACACCCAGACATCTTCAGTAATGGATGTCGGGGCTTTTGGCTGCAGAGCTAAACACCACAGACTACCTCCAGAGTGCAGCAGTCCAGCAAACCATCCAGGAGTGCTGTAAAGGCTTTCTAGAGAAAGAACCCCTGAAGCCCTAATTTTGTGGGCCCCTTCTGCCTCAAGGGCAACATCCATTATTAGAATTCCCCTCTCTGCCACAGGGGGTCTATCTTCAGAAGTGTCCAGTTGGAATCCTTGAGGCTTACTGAACCACAGCTTCTTACTTCCTGGTTTCTAGAGAAGGTCTTCTGGAGGTAGAAAACCTTTCCTTATTGCAGATGGGGTTTTTCCATCCTGTTGACTTCCTGAGAGTGTATCTTTAACCTTGGGTCTGGAAAGAGTCAAACTATCATAATAAAAAGTTATGTACTCACCATAAGATTCCATCTGTGTTATCCATTTTCATTCTTCCTCAACTAATGACTTCAGATCCGAGACTTAGATCCAACTCTGATGCTTCTACCAGATCATCAGATCCTACTCTTGAGCTCTTCCCTTTACCCACAATGCTCTGCTAACTTAAAGTACCACAGATTGAGTTTGCTGCTCCTAGATATAAAGGGACAAACCTATAATATAAAAAACAGAGGCAGAACAGAAAGAAAAAGCTGGACCTCAAAAAAGGAACAGAGGTTCCTATACAACTCTTAGATCTCTCCAAAATACAATGAAAGGAGGAGGCAGGTGGGCAGGGAGTTGAGGAAGAATGAAACACAGATGGAATGTTATGGTGAGTACATAACGTTTTAATCTAATGTCATTTTCGTTCATTCCTCAACTAATGGAACAGAGTCCTCAGCTACTGTAACCTTGGGAGGTCCCTAAGGAAGGATATTCCGGAGCATTGCTGAGCCAAATGGTGCTTTTTCCTAGAAATCAAATACAATTTGTAATGAGCAATGAAAGTTTGGGGGTTAGCCCAAGTTGCAACTGCACAAATATCATCTAAAGATCTAAAGATGCTCTGGATCAAAAGGCTAAAGAAACTGCCACAGATCTTGTGGAATGGGCCCTAGGAGGTTTTGGTAAAGATAAACTCAATTTACCATAGACAAAGGTTATATAATCTGTCAACCATTTGGCTAATGTAACTTTAGATACTGGAATGCCTAATCTGGCAGGAGAAAAGAAAACAAGTAACTGGTTAAATTTCCTAAAGTTTTTCATTCTATGAAGATAGAAACAAAGCTGTCTATGCACATCCAACAGATGTAATATGTAATCTCCTTTGTTTGAAAAAAATGGAAAGAAAACTGGGAGATTAATGACCTGGTTAATATTCTACTCAGTAGCTACCTTAGATAAAAAATATGGATTAGTTTGCAATGACATATTGTTTTTGTGAAAAATATGATAAGGAGGCTTTGAAGACAGAGCCTGGAGTTCAGATACTCTTCTAGCTGATGTAACGCCACCAAAAAAATGTTTTTTCAAGATAAAAATTTTAGGTCAGCTTTGGCTGAAGGTTCAAAGGGAGATTAAGTTAAGGCCTGAAGCATTATGTTTAAATCCCAAGGGGGGGGGGGTGTAGGATCTTTTAATGGAGGTCTGAGCAAAAAAGCTCCCTTGAGAAAGGCCTTGCATAATTTAGAAGAGGCTAATGTAGAGTTATTTTTGCCCGTGTGGAAATTAGAAATAGCAGCCAAATGACCTCTAATAATCGAAAAACTAGTTAATTCATTAAAAATTGAATCTAGAAATTCAAGGATTTCTGGTAGAGATGCTGAAAAGGGGTCTAGACCTTTGTTAAGGGCCCAGAAGACAAATCATTTCCATTTACTCTTGTAAGTCTTTCTAGTAGAAGCTTTATGGGCAGGTAGCAGAATATAATAGACCAGGAAAGACAACCTGGGATGTCTAGTGATCAGTGGAACTGGAGAAACCATGCAGTCAGTTTGAGGCCAGTTATGTCTAGGTGGGTCATGCTTGTCAAGTGAGGCAGTAGGTCTGGAGTTGAATCCAGAATACAGGCTGGATGTAGAAGATGCAGCCAAAGGAACAGAAACCAAATCTGATGAGTCTAAAAGGATGCAATGAAGATAACTGTGCTCTTCAACCAAACTGCTTTCTGAAGAAATTTAGGAATTAGTGGTAATAGTGGAAAAGCATACAGGAGACCGGAGGTCCAGTTGTGAACTGGAGTATCTCTCGGTGACTCGCTAGATGGGAGGATCAGGGCCAAGAACCTGTTGTACTTGTTGTTGAGGGAAGAGGCAAATAGATCACAGCATGGCTGGCTCCAATGTCAGAAAATTTTCTTCATCATGTTGACATTGACAGACCACTTGTGCAGCATCAAAATGGACCTGCTTAGTTTGTCAGCAATCACACTGGATTTCCCTAGAATGAACATTGCTATAAAAAAATGATTGGAAGCCTTCACCTATTGCCATACTCTCATAGCTTCTTGACAAAGAGAGCAAGATCTGGTTCCCCCTTGTTTATTGATGTACCAGACTACTGACATATTGTCCATCTGTATCACAACTGTCCTGGACAGGACAGTGTTTTGAAAGGTCTGCAATGCTAGGAGGATAGCTCTCATCTCCAGGATATTGATATACATCTTGGCCTCTCTGGGGGACCATGTACCTTGGACTGTCCTTCTCATTAGTGTCCCCCACCCAAGCTAGAATGCATCCATGGTCATGTGGCATTGGGGAGGGGAAGAACAAAGAGATGGCCTTTGTGGATCTGGTTTGAATGAATCCACCATAGAAGATATCTTTTGATGCCTGAGTGATTTTACTGGCATGGATAATGGATGTTGGAGAATGGATCACAGAGTACATCGAAGGATTCTTATATGAAACCTGGTCAACAGGACAAGAGTGATACTGCTCCCATGGAGCCCAAGGCTTATAGTACCAGTTGGGCTGGAAGAGATGAATGTTAGATCACTTTCTTGACTTGAGACTGCAGAAAGCTTATTCAAGTGGAAGGAAGAGAGGCTATCTGACTGTGTCCAAAGGAGCACCTATGAACTCCAAACTCTGTGTTGGGGTGAGTTGAGATTTGTTGTAATTGACTGTCATTCCCAGATGAGAATATAACTGGAGCAATTAGTCTCTTGCTTGTAGTAGTTGATGCCTGGTTGGGGCAGTAAGGAACCAGTCATCAAGATATGGAAACACCCAGAATTTCAGCAGTCTCAAGTGAGCTGCTACTACTGCCATGCATTTAGTGAGCACCCTGGGGACTGTGGTGAGACCAAAGGGTAGTGCTCTGAACTGGTAATGACTGGCTCCCAACCAGAAGTGTAGGTATGTCCTGGACTGCCTGTTCATTTTGATGTGGTAGTACACATCCTGAAGCTCTGCCTCTGTCTTTTTTGGTACTAAGAAGAATCTTTAATAGGTTCTGGACCTTTCCTGGTCTGGGGGGACCTCTTGGATGACTTTTTCTAGCAGCTTTTTTTATTTCTAGAGATGCTGTTTCCCTCTAACTGGGTGGGATATCTGGTAATTTCTACTAAACTGTGGGAGGGGCTATGGAAAATGGTATTGTGTCACCTTTAGATATAATCCTGTGCACCCACAAATCTTTTTTGATAGATAGCCAGGATCTCTGGTGCAGGGATAAACAACCCCCAACTGCCTCCTGAGTGGGACAGTCGATCCTTCCTTCAGAAGCACTGATAGGGCCTATCTGAGAAACGATCTCTAGATCCCTGGCTTTGTGGGCCACCTCTGCCATGAGAATGGTGTCTTCCACTGAGTTCTCCCCTCTGCCCCTGGGGGAATCTATCTCCACATGAATTCTGCAAAGGACACTGAGACCTCTTAAACTATATCTTTCTGCTACCTCACTGATTACTGGAGAAGGGCCTTTGAGGGGTAGAAAAATGTACACCCATGGCAGACAGGGTCTTTTTCTCTTGTTGACAATTGGAGAGTGTGTCCTTAACCTTGGGGCCAAACAGAAGATCTGTTAAAGTGCACATTGATGAATGAAGACTTAAATGGTTCCAGAAAAAATCACATAAGTGCATCCAGGCATGTCTCATGATGGCTATGCCTGAACCCGCTACCTGTGAGGTGCCTCCTGCAGCATGAGATATCAACCTCATAGATGCATTTGAGATAGATTGGAGGGTGGTCAGCTGCAAGGAGATTCTGTTTCCATCCTCAGAGGACATAGATACAGAAAGAGATATGGTAAGCTCCTTGATCAAATCTCTTATTAGCCTCATTGTAGAATATGAATGACCAAAATATGTGTTTAAGGAAGTTGAGTACGTGACAATTTGTATGCATTGAGATGAACTTTGTACTGTGAACTCTGAGTAAGCTGTGAATAGTGGAAAGCACTGAAAAACAGGAGCCTGCTTGAAAGCAGGAAATGTACCTTATATGGAAGTGCATCCGATTTTCTTTCTCTGCCTAGAGATGTAGTAATGTGAACTGCTTTAAGCCTATGGGTAAACCATTGATTGGTTAATTGTCTTGTGTAATAATTTAATTGGTCTAGTTTATATTTTTGTACTATCAGCAGTATCACCAGTATATAAGCTTATGCATTCCTTTGTCCGGGGAGTTTCCCTGGTACTTTCCATGAGGCTCCCACACGTGTGTAATAAATACCACTGAAAGAGAGGAAAAAATGTTCTGTCTTCATTTTAAATAAAAATGCTAAATGCAACAATTGGTGCTGTTTACTCAGATCTGAATTGGCAAAAAATGCAACAATTGGTGCTGTTTACTCAGATCTGAATTGGCAACAGCTGCGGTGGTTGGGGATTGAACGAAGTACTGTTACTAAAAGGGCCCATGACAGAATTTTCTGTTCTGGCAGTGTTTCTTTCATTTCCTATACTTACCTGCTTTAAAATTTGGACTATATAATTTTATAGAAATGTAATAATTCCTCTCATTCAATTGTTTTGAGGTAAGTGGCATGTAATTTTTTTTCTCCCTGCTATTGATTGTGCAGTATGAGAGTGGGTTAAAATGAAAAACTGGTGACATAAGAGTGAAAGGAGATATGAGAGTGGGGAAAACAACATTTACAAAATGCCACAGCTACACCTGTAAAATACAGTATAGCTTATTGTGTGAAAATGGGAGAGAGTGTGGAAACCATAAAAGAGCCAGAAAGAGGTACACCAGCTGGTTATATGTATTTTCGTGTGTCCCGGGACAGTTGTATGTTTATAAGTCAGTGGGTTGCCCTCACTGAGGGTGATGGTAAACTTGCCTTTCCAGAAAATGGAAGTTTTAATAAACATATTTTGCTTAATCTCCAAGGAAAATTAAAGAAAAAAGGGAAAAGAATACCAGGGCTGTGCTGGGCAGCATCTAATGATTGGATGACAGAGGCGAAAGAAAGAGAAAAGGATTCGGTTATTAGTAGTTTAAAAGATAATCAGCAGAAATTAAAAGAGCAATTGAGGAAATTACAACAAACTGCTAGTAATTTAGATGTAGTAAACGGTAAATGCTTGAAGGATCCACCCTTTAAGGGGGTTTATCCTGTAAAGGAATTAGCTAAATTGCAGATAATTGAATCATCAGAACATGATAATGCCTGGCTCCCCCCACCACTGACTGCACCACCGATTGCACCCCCGCAGTATCAGCCCCCCCTTGCTCAACAAGGAGTGGAAGTACAGCAGCCAGATTACACCACTAAAGATTCCACCCCTAGAGAAAGAGAACAAGCTGCGGACAGTCACTCTAGTGAATCTGATCCAGACATGAGCGATAGAAAAAAGGGACCAAAAACTCATAGTAAGACTCATAAAGAAGCAAAAGCAGTAATGTATTTTAGAGCTAAACCTTATTACAAAGGAAAAAAGAAGCGACATTTACACCGACAAAGGCATTTTGGCCAGTTCCCCACTATAATTGACAGTGGGGAAGGGTATTTTGGGCCAGATAAATTTAATCCAGATTCAGGATCAGTGTCGGCAGACGATGATAGGTTGTTACCTTTGAGAGAGGTACCTAACCCAGCCCATGCTAGAAGTGCTCAGGAACCACCGACCATAGTAGTACCTAGGGCATGGTCGGCAGTTGATTTTCAAGCCATTACCAAATCATTACCACCCATTCGTACTAATCCAGCTAAGTTCCAGTGTGTGCTGGTGGGACATATTTGTTTGCAAAATCCTACAATAGAAGAAGTCAGGGCAGTTCTTCAGTACGCTATACCAGCTGATCTGATGAAATGGATTTGGGACCTTGCTAATGTCCCTACTCTGATTCCAAAACATGATGCACAAGGAGAAAATGGGTTTGAAGTGGTAAGACAGCGAATAGTAGATGCTATTACAGTGATAGTTCCACCCACACCCAACTGGTCCAAAATTAAGTCAGTTCTTCAAAAAGAAGATGAACCTGTGGACAAGTATTTAAACCATCTCACTTGAAGCCTTTGAGGCTTATTCTGGATACCCAGAACCCACCGAAGGGCCGTCACAGAGCGGATTGTCGGCTGCTTTCGTAGATGGGTTACACCCAGAAGTACGGGATAAGCTAAAAGAAGTATGTTTAAACTGGCCTAGACTTGGATCGCATGAATTAGTTACGCAAGTACAATACCTCTCCGACCACTTAGCACAGAAGAAAAAGGATTTACAGGAAAAATTGGTCAAAGCACAGATTCAGATGTGTACTGCCTTCGGGCAGCATGGACGGGGAGGACGAGGACGGGGAAAAGGGAGAGGTGGACGCCAAGGGGCTGGAATCCAAAATAGACAAAACTGGCAGGAAAATCGATCAGCCACACCTCAAAGCTATAATAATCAGACAGAATGTTTCATTTGTGGCCAAGTAGGCCACTGGATAAATGAATGTCCATATCTGGCTGAGCAACCTGCCCCACCTACTGATACGTCACCTCAGTGGAATTCTAATTGGACTCCATCCAATCGGCAGCCATCACAATGAAGGCTCCCTGAACACAGACAACAGCAGTTTTGCCTCTTCATCCCTGTGGATAAAGATGGACCACATGTTATGTTTCTGGTCAAAAATAAACCATACCCATTTTTGACTTGACACTGGGGCATCCAAATCTATGTTAGCAGGTGAAGCAGCAATAAATGTCCCCCTCTCTAATAACATAACTAGAGAGGTAGTTGTCTCTGGCATTCCTACTGAATATTCTGAAACTGTCCCAGTCCCAGTAACTTTGGGACTTTTACAAGACAATCATGCAATTTTAGTAGGACCCTCAGCACCGTTAAGTTTATTGGGAAGATATTTGCTCTGTAAGATTGGAGCAACCATCTTCTGCACCACTGAAGGAGTATATTTACAAGTACCTTCATATAAACAAGATAGTATTTTGGCTACTTTATATGAAAATATCACTCTGCAGACAATGTGTATGCAGTCTGACCTCAATAAGAATAAGCACCTAAATTCATTATCCTCCCAACTATGGACCACTCATGACAATTACGTTGGATTTCTGATTTCAGCCACTCCTGTCAAAATAACTTTAAAACCCGGAGCAAAGTTACCTTGGGTACCACAGTACTCTTTGATGGTAGAGGCCACATCTGGTATTGTCCCCGTCATTTCTGCTTTAGTACCCATCATTTCTGCTTTAGTACAACAAGGAATTATAGTACCTACAACAAGTCCATGTAATACTCCAATTTTACAGGTAAAGAAACCTGGTAAACAAGCTTACAGATTTGTGCAAGACTTGTGGGAAGTCAATAAGGCTGTCTTGCCTGTTTTTCCAATTGTACTAAACCCAGCTACGATTTTAAGCTGCATTCCACCTACAGCACATTGTTTTACAGTTATAGATATCTCATCAGCTTTTTTCTCTATCCCAGTACATCCAGATAGTCAGTATTTGTTTGCATTCACTTATAAAGGCCAACAGTATACTTGGACCCGACTACCCCAAGGATATGTAGAATCTCCAACCTTATTCTCTAGAGAAATGCACAGACAACTGCAGGATTTGGAGTTACCACCATGTTCAGTATTGGTCCAATATGTAGATGATATTCTTATAGCTTCACAAAATACCAAGTCTTGCATTGAGGACTCACTTTTAGTTTTAAAGTTTTTAGCCGAATGAGGTTTTAAGGTAAATAAATCTAAACTGCAGTTCTGTCAAGAAAAGGTGCAATACCTGGGACACATCATTTCTATGGTTTCAGTCAAATACTTCCAAGTAGAATTACCTCCATTCAGACTGCCCCCTGCCCTGTAACTCAGAGACAACTCAGGGGATTCCTCAGCCTAGCAGGTTACTGTAGACAGTGGGTGCCCAATTTTTCAGAAATTTCAGCCCCTCTGTTACAGCTTCTGGAAAAGGAGGTCACAGACCCTCTGCCTTGGTCCCCTGAACATGAAAATGTCTTTCAGGCTATAAAAACGGCACTAGTAAAACCACCTGCTCTGGGGCTCCCAGATTATTCTAAACCCTTTGTTTTCTTCTGTTGTGAAAGAAATAAAACTGCCCTGGGCCTGTTGGCGCAAGCACTCACAGGAGGCTACCAACCTATAGCATATTACAGCACTCAGCTAGACCCTGTTACTTCTGGCTATCCACCCTGTTTATGAGTAGTGGCAGCCGGTGCTGTTTTGATCGATATGGCAGCACCATTGACATTAGGTCATGACACTATACTACCAGTACCTCATGCGGTACAAGCGTTGCTTTTAAAAACAAAAACACAGTATCTTTCCAATGCTCACCTCACTAAATATGAGTTAAGTTTATTAACTAATCCCACTGTTCAAATTACACATTGCCCACCATTAAACCCTGCTTCATTGATTCCAACCAGTGATGAGGGCGAACCACATGACTGTGTGCTTGTAGTTAATACTGTTCTTTCTCCTAGGTTGGATCTACAAGATGTTCCTTTGCTTAATCCTGATTTAGTTCTTTTTGTAGATGGATCCTGTTTACAAAATAATCTTGGTGGACTCCAGGTTGCATGGTCAGTCTGCTCGCCATCTGCAGTTTTACAAACTGGACAATTACCACCTGGCACATCCGCACAAGCCCTGGAGTTAGTAGCACTTTCGCATGCATGTAAAATGGCCAAAGACAGATCTGTTACTATTTATACTGATTCACATTACGCCCATGGTGTTGTTCATGATTTTGGTACCCTGTGGAAGGAAAGGGGGTTTTTGACATCCTCTGGGGGCATCAATTAAAAATTACCTGTATATTGATCACCTCTTACAGGATTTATTATTACCTTCCAACATTGCTGTTGTTAAGTGTGCAGCTCACCAGTCTAATGACTCCCTAGTAGCTAAGGGAAATAATTTGGCTGACGGGCTGTCAAGCAGGCTGCTCTTTCACAAACTGTTCAGGGACAATTTCTGCAGCCTATCTTACAAATGGTTACTTTTGACACTACTGTTTTGAAAGCTTTACAAAGTGAAGCATTGGAATCAGAAAGAAAAACATGGCTGCCCCACAGTTGTTTCCAATGCTCTGATTCAATTTGGCAACATCCTGATGGCAGATTAATTTGCCCTATATCTATGTTAAAATCTCTTATAAAAGCATATCATTTGCCAGCTCATGTTGGGGTACAAGCATTAATCAAACAAATCCAGAAGGATTGGTTTGCCCCAGGACTTTCTGCTTCGGTGCAACATTTCTTGAGCACGTGCTCCATTTGTTTACAGCATAACATTTCAAAGGGCACTCTGGCTCCCGCACAACCAGTGCCAAAACTAATGGGACCATTTTGTGCTTTACAGTGGGACTTTACTGAACTCCCACCTTGTACTCATTTTAAATATGTTTTGACTATTGTTGATATTTTTCAGGGTGGTTAGAAGCCTACCCATGTGCTAAAAATGATGCTATTTCAGTTGCAAAAAAATTGTGTTATGAATTAATACCTCGTTTTGCTGTTCCTTGTCAAATATACTCTGACCGTGGAACGCATTTTACTGCTAAGTTAGTTGAATCCTTGTGTACAATGCTAGGTATTACTTTAAAATTTCATTGTCCGTACAGACCACAGGCATCAGGTATTATTGAACGCATGAACCAGACTTTGAAAACTAGACTTGCTAAAGTCACTTCAGAAACAGGCCTAACTTGGGTACAGGCCTTACCACTAGCCTTAATTTCTATGCTGTCACAACTGCATCCTACTAAGGGTCTTTCTCTGCATGAAATTCTCATGGGTCGCCCTTTGCGTATGCCCATGACACCACCACCACCCTTTTCTGAATATGATGCATTTGATAATGAAATCCATGGATAGGGGAAGAGAGCGCACACCATCAACCTTGACCTGGCCAAAGTCTTCAACACTATTCCCCACTTGGGCATAGTAAATAAACTCTCTCAACTAGGCATCAATCCACATGTTAAAAGATGGGTAGCAAACTGGCTCACTGATAGAACCCACCTAATCAAAATAGGGGAAGCCACCTCAAGCAGTAGACCCGTAATGAGCGGCGTACCCCAGGGATTAGTCTTGGGGCCTCTGTTATTAAGGATATACTTCTCTGAGGTGCAGGCCAAAACCAATGGGCTATGACTGACTAAGTTTGCAGATGACTGCAAGCTGGGCACAGTCATCAATTCCCCAAGTGATGTGGACATCCTCCAAGAGAGTCTCACTCAAACAAATAACTGGTGCCAGAAACATGGCCTCAAGTGGAGAGTGATGTCCCCACACGTTATCACATTAATAACAACGTCCTAAGTACACAATCAATAGTGAGGGATTTGGGCACCAAGGTTGATAGCAACCTGACTTTTTGAACACCATGTTGCTTCCATTGTACAGAAAGCTTTCTACATGGCCCACCTCATAAGTAAGGGTATCTCATCCAGGGACAAAGAGGTCATAAGATCCCTGCATTCTTCCCTTATAAGGCCAATTATTGAGTACAACACCCCCTTCGGCAGGTAACTCGCAAAGCACATGCAGCATCTGGACAGACCACAGACGTTCCTCACCAGGAGAATCCAAGGGCTCAAACACCTACCCTACACAGATAGACTAAAAGCCCTACCCCTCTACTCAGTTTCATACAGACTCCTCAGAGGTGACCTCTGTCTGGCATGCAAAGCAATCTCAGACCCCACCTTGATGGGACTGCTGCATATCTGCATGTCAAGCTCCACTTAAGCAACCCATATGTGCGACCTCAACCTGGTCAGTGGTATCAATAGTGGTGGGAGAGATTTGTGTTCCAGAGACTTCCCCATCTGTAGAATATAATCCCTCTCCAAGTTAAGCAGAGTACCTCATTATCACTTTTTAAGCACAACTTGGATAACTGGATGGGAAACTGAAAATACACTCCTGGGATTCCACCTGAGTCCCTGCGGGACAGGGGCTCTGGTTTATGACTTGTCTAAACATGGGCTAAACTCTTGGCCAGGCTTATAAGGGCCTCAGGGCCAATAAATAACCTAGTAACCTCCTATGATAATGCTTGTACCTGCAGATCTCAAAGTGAGCTCAGTTGTGTTGGATATCAGATGCATAGAGGCATTTAATAGGGACTGAAGGGTGGCCAGATGTGAGTCCATCATCTTCTTGTTCTCAGCAAATATGGACACAGAGAGAGACTTGAAGAGTTGCTTTGTGAAATCTCTCTGAAACCTTGTGATATGTGCCACATAATTCAGTAACCTTTAAGCAAAGATAGCTCCTGTGAAAACTCACTTCCAAAATCTATCTATAGCCTTAGACTTTCTGTTAGGGGGATGGTCAGATGAACTGTTCTCTATGAGCTCCTTTTGGGTGGTTGTTGTCACTACCATGGTGTCCTTGGCAGAGTCTTTGCCCCAATACTGCCTGTCTGTGGGGCTAAAAAGGTATTTATCTGGCTTTTTTGTTATACATTCGGTCACATCTGGTTCTTTCTATGCTGGCTGAGAGAGCAAGTCCATCATCTCACCAATGGGAGGGACCACCCATTAAGTAGCTGAGCCAGATCTAAATGCCTCAGGAAACATTGATCCCTCCTGGGAGGGGGCTTTGGAAGGCCAACTTTCCTTCTGTCTAAATAGCACCAAGATCTCCCTGAATGAGACATCCTCAAGTGGTGATACGTGGGATCCTTCCATTTCATTAAAATCAGTGTCTTTTGTGAGGAACTCCTGAGGTGAGTCAATGTGCCTCCTCTTACATGAGCGTTTCTGAGATATCTCAGAGGTGGGATACTCTGGACAGGACTTGGAATACTGTTGGGTGTCCTGTATGTAGAATGTCTCAAGGCTAATAGGAACCAGCTGTCCTGATGTGATAGATTGTGAAGGATCAGGGCACAGGGTTTCCACCTGTGAGTTGACAGAAGCAAGAGAGAGGAAGAGAAGTCCAATCCAGCCCTATGGAGAGAGATCTCTTGACTGAATCAAAAGCAGAATCCAAGGGAGAACTCCATACTATCCCAGTAGGATCCAAGACCTCTAGCCTCCACACCCGAATGGCCAAAAAACCCAGATCAATTCCACTCAGAGACAGACACCAGAGCTGAGCTATCTAATGCCAAAGCCTAGAACAGAAGGGATGCCACCAACAATTTTGAAGTTGATCCCCTGCCGCCAAAGCCAGCACCGAAGCTATGGCTCACAGATCCCTCCAGAGCCGAGAAGCTAAGTACCAGTGGGATCAGAGAAGTCATTAGGGTAGAAAATGAACACATCTTTAGATCTGACATGGACATCTCTTGTGGAAATCTCAGATCCATAGTCCTAAAGACAGTGGGAGAATTGTGGTAGGAGCAACCACAGGAATGGATGAAGGCCCAAAGTTCATAGGTCCAATGGGAGATAGAGCTGGGAGGACCCCCAGCTGAATCTGAGTCCTGAGGAACTTCCTCATCATTCTATCCACATCTGCTTATGTCAGGCTTATGGTAGATCTAACAAACCTTATGGAGGAAAACACAGACAGGGATACTGATGATCTTTGTTCCAGTCACTCTTGGAGAAAAGAGGAATGCAGCCTAGGAGATATTGGACCTAGTGAAAACCTTGACTCAGTAAAGGTGGGGTCCTGGATCATACTGGTGTTGGGTCTGAAGAAGGATTAGTACCCAATGATCTGGACTCATCTGAAGCCACAGCCAAAGATGATCATGACAAAGGAAGCAGTCAGGGGAGTGCTTCCTTGTCTTCTTGCCCTTGTCCCTGGGCTTGTCGCTCTTCTTCCCTTTAGATTTGTCTGAGTATTTCTTACCGGATGGGGAGACTCAAAGTGTAGAAATAGATTTTGATGATTCGCTCACAGACAGGGGAGAAGTCTCTTCAATACCAGCTGTTTATATGCTCAGTAACAGCCCTGTGGCCAAAGACAGTGCAAACAGAGCAATCCTCATTAGAATGGGTAGCGCCCAAGCAATAAACACATTTCTGGTGAACATCACATTTTTCTAAACCCGATGGTTTGTCAGACATTATTGATCCAACTCAAAATAAAGAGCAGATTTGAGAGAAAAGCTTTTTTTTTTTTAACTAGCAATACTAATGATGATAAACTCACAGCAATACCAAAAGTAAACTCAACAACTCAACACAACAATAGCAGCAATGGTAATAACAACTACCCAACAGAAGGTAACCACATCTAAGGGAAAGAAAAGGTGAGAAGGCACCAAAGGCATTAGACAAATGGAAGAAAACATTTGCACCAACTACAAAGTGTGTGGGTAAAGGAAAGGTTTTCAAGAAAAAAAGGGAAAAGTACCCTCTGACAAGCAGAATAACAACTTTCCAAATTACTAGCAAAATACCACAAACAAGGTAAGAAAAAGAGATAATTTCGCTGAAGCAATCCTGAGCCGGGTGGACCATACAAATATATAGACATCTATAGCTATACACATATATATATATATATATATATATATATATATATATATATATATATGGGCAAGGGAGCCCGCAGGATTTTTTGCAGGGGGGGGGGTGCAAACCCAGAGCCCCGCCTATGCAGCCCCACCCCCTCCACCCATGCAGCCCCACCCCCTCTGCCCACGCAATATCCCCCCCCCCCCGTCCATGTAGCCATTCCAGTGTCTCATTACTTGGCTATTTCTCCTCATTTGTCATAGACACTGTTAGAATCTCTCAGTGTGCATACTGTGTTATGCTATACTTCTACAATGATTACAGATATTTGGATTTCATTTACAACTTTTATTTCAAATTTTATAGCACAGATAGACATTTACTATACCTAAACAAAGCAATAGTCTTACAATTAAAACAGCCTTAGCATTAAAACTTCTCTACCTTTGAGATCCACATTCACTGAAACAGTATTGAAATCCACATTCAAAGAAAATGCATCTGGCCAGTGGTAGGGTGTTTACCTTTGGGCTGTTTTCAAATCATAGGCTCCTTGCACACATTATTAGAAACATGTAAAAGTTATTTGATTCACCTGCCTAACTGTATTAATTATACTATATAATAATTCCCTTGTATAATACAGCAGCACTTGTTAAAGTGTGTTTTAAATTTATAGTTCTGAACATTTTCCTTTAAGCAATGAAACAAATCATATGCACCAATAATGACAACCTGCCCAGTTCAGAACATTTCAGCCATAAAGGGCCACTCAAACTTCTGTCATGCAATCCATCAATATCAGTCAATATGCAGAATCTCTGCAGAAGTAAAAGTCATTTGAATAATTCCACATTAAAGAGATCTGAAACCAATGAAGAGGTTGTTGCTAGAAAATAACTTTATATTTCAGTGTTCCATTTACAAATTCAGTGCCTATTGCCCTTGAAGAATAAATTGCCTATGTTACATTAAAAGAAATGGTAAGCTGGTATATTGCAACAGGGAATGGGTGGCAAGGTGATAAACAGGTTCATAGTTATTAGGTGTCTCATCCAAAGGAGGGCATACTCAAGATTGCAGCACCCACACCCCTTCAAATACAAATCTACATGCCGTGGGAATAGAACCTACAGCCCTTTGCATCAAGATGCAAGTATGCTACCTGCTGTGCTAACACTGCTTTAAAATTCTATACCACAATAATGATACCATTTGCTAAACAAAACAGTTGCACATTTTGAAACAGACTTAGCATGAGCAACAGTAACCTTTGCTTCCTTGAAGCTCACAATCCCTTGAAAATACAGTTGAAAATAAATTCCACCTGCTAGATCTAACTAGGGCATCTCCCTCTCTCTCTCTAACTCTATCTGTCTCTCTCTCTCTCTCTCTCTCTCTCTCTCGCACGCACACACACACACACACACACACACACACACACACACACACACACACACACACACACACACACACACCTCAACTTCTTAGTGCAAGAAATCTGGACAAAACCTTAAATAAACAGGGACAGATTATAAATATTGCTTTCATGAACTTATAAAATTGCTAGAATAACAGGATTTGTGTTGGTATGCATTTTTTTCTAAAGAATATGATGTCTAAAATTATTTAGCAACTTCAATCATTTTTAGGAAGAATATGGGGCAAAAATGTGGACATTCTGAAAAAACCTGGACAGCTGAGGGGTATGCTACCTCTCTTAGAGACTTTGTCAAACTGTCCTCCTTTCCACATATTTTACAATGTTTACTCATTCTAGCCTTGACAATGTACATAAATATATTTTGTCAAAGTTACAACAACTTTAAGCTCTGTGTGAACTTGGTGTTTGTTTTTTGACAGAAAGGTATAAAGGAACTCATCTCATGGCTATGTATATAGTTGAATCTCTCTGTACTGAAGTAGTCCCTACCATGATGCTGCTTTAATAACTAGTGTGTTTGCATTTAGAAACTTTTACGGTTTTTATACTGAATTTTATAGCTACATGAATTAGAAAATAACCAATTTCCTTTTCAGACCATAAGCTAAAAAGTCCACTCCTTACAAGCACTCCATCCCCTGGAAAACATTTATATATGTCACATTTCATGTTTTTTCACTGGACATAATTGCTAAAAAGGGACAGGCATTCATTATACAACTGAGAACACTTAGATAAAAACTACATAGAACCTGGGAGTACATGCAGAGTCCACAGCTAAAAACTTAATCAGAGACACAAGCGCTGTGAATCAGCAATGCTGTTCACTGCACCCTTGTGCTAGTGGTCAGTTGCTGTAGCACGCATCCTGTTCAGACCACCACAGTCAATCAGTCAGATGTTGTGTACACTGCTGATGTTTGTGGTGAAAAGTGAAAGAAAATATGGTTAACTTGTTACTTTTAGATACACTGCAATTCCTTTCCCACACAGTCTTTTTCATCAAAGGCAACTCCAAGAAAACTCAATTGCAACCGCTTTATTAATTGTGCACACCTCTTATCTCTGTTTTAAAAAAGTCACAGTAAAGTATGCCAGCTAGCTTTACACAAATGCACTCACTAGTTCTGCAAACTGAGAATAATGCCTGCTTAACTTGAACAAGTGACAGCAAAGTCATAGGATCAGAGGATATTACTAGGCTATCGGCCCGGAGGTCATTTTAAGCCTAGCCATTTCAACCCAGTTAGTGTAGTAGTGTAGCACCATAGAGGTACTAGTCAATACCCAAGACTGCATTTACTGATGACTGCCCATGCCTGGAGGGTTGTAGGTGTTATCCCTGGTAAGAATTTACTGTGCCCCATCCACTCATTCAGGTTCCTCTTGAACACTGTCATAGAGGTGCTCTGTTTCACATGAATTGGTAGCCTGTTCCAAAGATGTGGCAGTCACTGGGAGATAAATCTGTCCCTCCAGCATGTCCTATTTTAAGTCACAGGCCATATTTAAGTCCCTGGAATGAGTAGCCCTAGACCCATTTGATTTACAGATATGCAGTAAGTTCATTAGGTTTGGGTCTTGGGTTGCTCTGTAGGCCTCCCCTAAGATGTCTATACTATACAGAGTATAGTGACAGGAATTTTAGTCAGTCTGTGTAAGGCACATTCTAGAGGCCCTTGATCTTCTTTGTTAGAAACCCCTGAAGTCATTTGTATTTACCAGCAGCCAGGAGAAAGCTAACAAATAATGGGGGACAAATGGCAAAGTATCAGGGATTGATAGTGCCTTTATTTATTTTGAATGTTGTTAGAATAACAGGTTTTGCATTATTGTGCTTTCTTCTGAAAGTTATAAAGTCTACTTTAACTCCTTATTCACTTGCCAGAAAAAAAGTTACCAGTAGCAGACCAAATATGAGAATAAATCCTAGACATTTTACAAAATTAGGGACAGTTGAGAGCACCATTAATCCTAACTATAGCAAAATGGCTACCATTAAAATATGGAGTCACTATATTTATGGTTTCTCTTATCTATAACTTTATCAGTTAAAACTCCATCCCTTCACCACCAGTAGAATAACCAACAGGGAGCTTGCATGTAACCTCAGATCTTACTTCACCAATATCACTACCTTAAACACATCTGATGATAATCTGTAGCGCTCAGACCACTGATTCTCAGTACTGACACCCCAAACAGAGGATTCCTTTCCAACAAATTTAAAATCGCTTTCCATCTACCACAAATTCAGACTCTCAAGAACAGCTGTAAAAAGAAGCCCAGTACAAATGCTTTTACATTAGTATCATCACCTAACTATTGGTTATCACTAAGTCAAAGTAGAGTTACATGCCATATACGGGAGTATGAAATGCCATATACAGGAGTATGACGAACCTAGCCACAACCTCTTCTCCAATATTTTGCCTACCTCCTCAACCTTGCTCTATAGCCTCCTTCCCTATTCATATTGTAACTATTTTTATTTTCTTCTTGCCTCAGTGACTTCCCTTATTATCTTTGGTCAATGGACTCAGTACCTTCACACATAGTACCTGCACTCCCCCAATCAGTAGCAAATCTTGTAGACTGTTAAACTGTGTGATTAATGCAAATATACTTCCTCCAAACTTTATGCATACATCTTTGCTTATTATGTTACTATTGTGTGTGTGTGTGTGTGTGTGTGTGTGTGTGTGTGTGTGTGTGTGTGTGTGTGTGTGTGTCTTTCGGCTTTTCCCGGTTAGGGGGTCACCACAGCAGAACCCCGGTCCGCTAATGATTGGCAGTGGATTTTTACGTACAGGGTTAACAGCCCTGATGCACAACCTTCAACGAAGGCACACCCCATTCACGTATGCCTCCACACAGAAGACGCTCTAGCTGAGAATCGAATGGGACAACATCTTGCTATGAGGCGACAATGCTACCGCAGCACCACCACCGCAGTCTATGTTACTATTGTGTGTAATTTAGTTATTTGTGTCTCTTTTTCCTTTGTACACTCAAAAATTGCTTTCTCAAACTCTGCATAGTGAAAGGTCGGGCTATGAGGATCACAATCACAAACAGGTTGCCAGTAAACTGGTAAATTAGAATCAAAGTAACTTGTATCATTGCTGACATAAAAAACTAGAAACCAAAATAAATAAGGAGTCTTTAAAAAAATAACACACAAAAAAAGACAAAAGCAGAGCATAGACCCTTGGGCTAGGTAGCTAATCATCACCATTTTGCCCTCCAAATTCAAATCATCAACAAGCCTGGTCTCCCAAACAGAGTTGGCATCCAAAAAAAGATGAAAAAAATATATAGGACTCAGTATGAATTTCTGATGATATCAGTGAGACTGGACAACTGACCACCGACCCTTATTATTTGTGTTCTTTCTGAAAGCCAGTTGGTTGCCCAGCAGATCATGTTAAGTATTAACTGTAAACTCTCTAGGATTGTTTGTGATTCCCATGCGTGTGTGTGTGTACTTTAACAAGATCTAGGTAGGCAGCATGCTTTGACAAGCCACCATGTAGGATCGCTGTGACTTCCTCTAAAATGGTGACGAGATTTAGTAGGCATGACTTATCCAAAAAGACATGCGTGAATGGGCGTGCCTTCGCTGAAGGTTGGGGTTCGAGCTAGCAACTCGGCACCGTAGAAATCTACTGCCAATCATTAGCAGACTGGAGTTCCGCTGTGGCGACCCCTAACTGGGAAAAAGCCAAAAGACCACCACCAACAACAACAACAACAACAACAAAAGCATAATGGTCCGCATCTTAGAGTAGTAAATCAACAATATACTTCTCACTCAATTCCACTTATAGCTTTTTCATAACCATGAAGATGTTACTTGTAAGGCTAAAAGAGCAACAGTTTTCTGGATCATTAGTGGATCCACCTTTGTGGATAGGAACTACAATGACCAGCTGCCACATTATAAGGAAGAAATCACTGGCTTTGTTAGTAAGATACCAACTTGATCTATGAAGTTTTGTTTAGTACAGGCAATAAAATGGCAGGGATATTACCTGGATGCATGAATGACTATAAGAGCACTACAATCCTAGGAGCTAATGTTAATTCTCCTTATATAGGTACAGGACATTTCCCTATGTAAATTTAATTTCAACCTTTTAAAGACAACAGTTTAACAACTTTTTTATAAACTGAGTAATAGATTTGTTGAAAATAAGCAAAATTCATAAAGATGCATTTTGTAAGCCCCCTGCACCCTCTTGTGGGGGCACCTCACCCCCCCCCCCCCACACCCACATTACCTTATTTAAATGTACTAATTTTATGAGTCCACAATGATGGGGATAAATGATAACTTTAGGGGAAGAAAAACACAAATTGTGATTCCCACCATGCCTAAGAAAATAATCTGACCACCTTTTGACAAAACAGAAAATTTCAACAGAAAAAAAGTACAACAAAACACAAACCTTAAAACATATCTCAATTGACTGAGGGAGGTTGGTGTCTGAAAGCCTCACAATTATATTCAATCTTTATATTGCGGTATAGTTCAGAGAAAGAGCTCATTTCACAATTTGCTTTTTAAGCTCTTTTTGGCTAGATTAAGTCTGGTATGCTAGTTACCTATTTACTTGAATAACTAGTGATTCTGGTCATGATACCGGATTGAAAACTTAATGAGTGCTGATGTGCGAGTCTAGAAATATCATATGTTACACCTACCTGTGTATGCATATCTGTACCCAAAGACTTCCAATTAAAGCTATCCTTCTACTAGACAGTGCTTGAACCCATGGAGGAGTAGACTGTATTTTGAGCATGATTTTACATGTGTTTTTTTCCATTAAATACAACAAACAAGCACATGTATACGTTCTCCTGTGCACCTCAACTCTAATATTTTGTATCATACCATCATCTCCAATAACTTAATTATACACAAACACACACACACACACACACACACACACACACACACACACACACACACACACATATATATATATATATATATATATATATAGAGAGAGAGAGAGAGAGATGTTTATATATACACATATATGCAATCATTTCCAATACCTTATTTACTTATATGCAGTAAATTATCATCAACAATGCTTTAGGTGTGTAGATAATTTGTGCTAAAGTACTGCCTGATTCAGTGACTTGCTCACGGTGACACAAAAGGCAAATTAAGGTAGAAAGATTCAATACCTGTACCCTTGGCACAAGAGGCAACTCTTTAACAGTCCAGAGCTTTAGTCCTTTGTACTAACTGGTAAGCAATATACAACCTCTAGGGAACTCAAACCTACAACCTTCACCATATGTAATCCCCAAGTCACTGCATTCAAATATTGAGCTAGATCAGAGATCAAAAGAAACTCAAGAAAAACCTGTGCCCTTTGCACAAGAAGCAGTTCATTAACACTTCAGAACTTTATACCTGTGTGCTAACTGCCAAACAATATGTAACCTCCTGAGGACTTGAATCCACAACTTTCACCACCTATAACCTCCAAATCGCTTACATTTAAATGTTAAGCTACATCAGGAATCTGAGAGAAACACACACTAATGACATGTGCTGCACACACACCTGCAGAATCAAAAAGAGAACAATATCTAACCTCTAGGAGACTTGAACCCACAATCTTTATCAATTATAACCTCTAATACACTGCATTTACCTGCAGAGGTACAACATGAACCCTAATTGCTTGCAACTGAAAACAGATTATAGTGGCAAGAGTGTAGACCTTGTTAACAACACAGAGAAAACACACAAAAGCCAGTCTGCACTGAAGAAGTAAAAGCTGTCTGTGAGGTGCCAAAACGAATATCCACTAGAGATGAAAAATAGCGAATGAATATTTGAATATAATTTTTTCAGTATCAGAATAAATTATATTCAGATATTCAGTGGCTATCTATCATCTCTAGTGGATGTTTGTTTTGGCACCTGACAAACAGCTTTTACTTCTTCAGTGCAGACTGGCTTATGTGTGTTTTCTCAGCATTATTTGCTTCTTTCTCTCTCTGTCCGTGTATATATATATATATATATATATATATATATATATATATATATACACACATATATTTATTTATAGAGAGAGAGAGTGACTATCATCTTCAGTACCTTAATAACTTACCACATACATTTTACCTTAGCATCATTTGCATTTACCTCTGCTTACCTCTAGTCCCTAATCTGTACACAGCCTAGTTACCCTCATAGTTTATTTTCAGTTTATCAGTTAATTATTGCTCAATGTTACTGCAGCTAATTATTTTGACTGTATTGTATAATACAATGCAATAGTTATTCCTGTTATTTCTGCATGTAACTGGTATGTGGCTGAAGGTAGTCTGTTATAATTCTTACATGACCCAGTAAACAAGCATACATAGATACATAAATAAATAAATACATATATACATATATACACACATACATAATACAAAGATGGTAGAACATGACAGTAAAAAAAGAGCTCTCAAGTCTTGCAGCAATACATAAACATGCAGTTGAAACTTTGCAACATGAGACACAACATATTGCCCATTTGTTTAAGCAATCATTAACTTTTCTCTTTGCTTATATTCAAATTCTCCACTGGCAGTATGTTCCAGGAACCAAATGCATTCTTTAAAATAACACCTTCACTAGTTTCCATAAACTGTCCCCACTTCTCAACAATATCTTTTCTGTTCAGCTGCCCCCTTCTATCTCAGTCCTAGAAATTGGTGTGCCATATTGCATATGTCATTGCTTTCCTCTTATAAGATATAAATGCCAGTCTGTCTGAGTCTTTCATTTTCACCTCTCCACTTTCTTGCTGCCAGTATTTTACTGCATCATTATTGTATGGCCTCTATCATATTAATCTCATTTTCACTTTGTAATTACTAAAAATCAATCCAGCATGCCAGATGTGGCCTCAACAATGCTATTTATGAAGGGAATGTAATTATATATCACTAGGGTTTATTTCTGTGACAGTGTAACCAAGTTTTGTCATGGCCCCTTGAACTGTTATTGAATGATATCACGTTTGAGAATATATATTCACAAGATCTGCTCTTACTCACGTTACCTGTCATTTGTACATTCGTCCATGATTCTGAACTCCAGTCCAAACGTTGTCTTCTTTATTTCAAGTTTCACGCTGACGCAGAAGTTGAAAATGTAAAACATCACTCGTGATGGACTTGAACTTCATTCTTAAAGAAGAACGCCCTAAAACAAAAAAAAAAAAAAAATTGAAAGAAGATTAATCTACCAGACAGCCGATTCCAGGGGGGTGCACCCCCTTGCACCTGCCTGCGGGCACCCTTGTATATGGGTCTATATTATAACATCAAATTTTATAAAGTTCGAATGTCATAATATCGAACCAGTTTTGTCAAATGCTGAAAACAGCGAAGGTGCAGGACACCGAATTCTTTCCCAGGGAAAGAATTCGGTAGGCCGTTGCTGTGGCTTTGCTGTTTTCAACGTTCGATATGTTGGAAAGTTACGGGTCGGGTTCAGGTAAGTGTGCGATTGTGTGCAGGTTAGGGTTAGGGAGTAGGTTAGGTGAGTTAGGGTTAGGGAGCGGGTCAGGTAAGTGTGCAGTTGTGTGAATGTTAGGGTTAGGGCGCGGGTCAGGTAAGTGTGTATTTGTGTGTAGGATAGGGTTATGGGGAGGGTTAGGTGAGTTAGGGTTAGGGCGCGGGTCAGGTAAGTGTGCGGTTGTGTGTAGGTTAGGGTTAGGGGGCGGGTTAGGCGAGTTAGGGTTAGGGTGTGGGTGAGGTGAGTGTGCGATAGTGACGGACCTTAAGGTTAGGGTTGGGTTAAGGTAAGTGGATAGCTAGTAGTGTATGTAAAGTTTAGTTTAGGTTTAGGTGTAGGATTTTAAGTGTATGTGTGTGGATTGCTGTTTTTTGTGTGTGTCTGTGTTGTGTGTATGTTTCTCGGAATAGCGATTTTTTTTCCCTGAGAAAAAAAATCACTATTCTGACTGTTCGATGTTTGCGGATTTCGGTGTTTAGGGTTCGATATTATAACAGTCGATCTTTGTAGATTTCGATGTTATAATATAGACCCATATATGAAGATATATATATATATATATATATATATATATATATATATATATATATATATATATAGCTGCATATACTATTTTTAAATATATATTTATATACACATTTTATGGGGTTTTGGAATTCTGGGGTTTAATTTACACACTGTAAGTCAAAGCAGCTGCAATATGCTCCTCCTGCAGATAAACATTTAGAATGGCTGCAGCAGCCCCAAACATATTTTTGCAATGCATATCATCTGACCACGGGCATATGGCAGAGTTCAAATCTAAGGCAAGTACAACATCTCTGAGTGGCATTTAAACATTTATGAATTGCTCCTCCATTTTTCTTGCTTCATTATCATATATACCACTTCATTATACAGTCATTAGCTTATAGCACAGTTGACCACATAATCTCATCTAGCCATGTCATGTAGCTAGGTTTTCTGCACACATGCCACACATGGCCATTTGTTGTGCAAATTCACTTAACATGATGTGGCAAATTTTCTGTATCTGGCCCATAGTCTATTTTCATAATTAAGCCAAAAGGATTTTTACTTCCTTATTGCATATGTATGGAGATTTTTTGGTATGTCAATAATAACATCTTCCAAGTTTTAAAATGTTGCATATTTTCTGGTTAGAAATGGTAGTCTGTTAAATATTGTTAGGACTATATCTACAAGAACTTCCTGAATATTTGATATCACTTTTTCCTATTTATGTTGTTGTTATGTCTTTCGGCTTTTCCCGATTAGGGGTTGCCACAGCGGAACTCCGGTCCGCTAATGATTGGCAGTAGATTTTTACATGCCGAGTTGCCAGCTCTGATGCACATCCTTCAACGAAGGTACACCCACTCACGCATGTCTCCACACAGAAGACGCTCTAGCTGAGAATCGAACAGGACAACGTCGTACTGTGAGGCGACAACGCTACCGCAGCACCACCACAATTCACTTATAACTTTCATTTTAGATTCTGATGAAGATGAATTCACTTCATAACATTCTTTTTATATTCAAGTTCTGAAACAGAGTTTTGCTTGAATTAGTATGGTGATATTAACTGCATGGGGTTACAAATTATTCTAAAGTTTACAATGGAAATACCTTATTACAAAACAATTAAACTATACTCAAAAAGAGGTTGTACATCAGGGCCATGTATGATGATATACATCAAAGATATTAATCCAATGAGTCTCTTGTTTCAGTGAATTGCAAACTAGCACCTGTTTTAATATGATGGAAATGAGATGACTTCTGTCATTTGTCACATTGTAAACACTGATTGATTTAATGTAACAGATCTTGGAAACTGTAGAGCAGAAACAAAACCTAAAATTTTTATCTTAGTGAGGAAATTAACTATGGTGTATCCTCCATATATTGTTATTTACAATGATGCAAAAGCCTCAGATTAATGATTGTATGGCTACAGAAAAGTATGGATATAAAAACAGGAGCAACTGCAGTTCTGTGCTGGTTCACTGCTCAATTCACAAAAATGTTCTCTGGCTCTGTTTGCAGGCACAGTAAATTATTTCTTGCAATGTAACTCATAATGGGCTTTGGTAAATTCTTACATTATCAAATGAGCTAAAAGTATAAATTCTTACATTATTACATTATCAAATGGGATAAAAGCATTTGCAATGCTGAAATCATGTTCATCATATTGATCACTGCTGCAGTAGCCTTAGCCATATAGATAGATTACCCTAGCTTGCTACATTTGGGAGGAGAAAGGAGAAGTATCCAGGAGCCCCAGGAGAATGGTTCTAGTCAAGCCTGACCTGGTCATAAAGAAGGAATTGAACTTATAGTGCTTTGTAAAAGTATGTACAGAGGACCAAGTAGCAGCTTCTAGAATATTTTTAGAATCCAACCCTTTCAAAACAGCCATAGATTTAGCCAAGGCCTTGGTAGAGTGGGCCTTGAACCTGCCTGGAATAGTTTTCTTATGGTAAGTTTAACAAAAGGTAATAGCCTTAGATAACCACTTGAGAATAGACTGTTTTGACACAGGTTGCCCCTTTTTCTTACCTTCAGAAGAAATGAACAAACTGATCAGAAGATCTGAAAGATTTAGTTCTGTCAAGGTCTAAGGATACCCAAGGTATGGAGTATCTTTCTCCCCCATTTTTAGGCTCAAAAAGAAAAATAAGGAGATGGATATATTGGTTTAAAGTAAACTGAGATATCATTTTAGGCATAGAAAGAAGTTTTGTTCTCAAAGAAACCCTGTCCCTATGAGATGAGGTTGTCTCACTATAAGAGCTTGCAGCGCAGATGCTTTTCTTGCAAAGGTCAAAGCAGTCAATAAAACTGATTTCCATGTTAAGAGCCTCAAGTCAGACAGAGTATCTGGTTCAAATGGAGCAAGTGTTGGCTTCTCTAACACAAAATTAAGATTCCAAGGTGGTGCCACCAGTTTATTTGTAGGCCACTTGCGCAAAACCCCTTTCAAAAACATTCTGACACAAGACTGCATTGAAAGAGGAAGAGCCACAGGCAGACATGCTGAAATGGCAGATAAATTAAACTTGACAGAGGAATAAGAAAGGCCATAGAACAGTAACTCACACAAATATTGTAAAATCAGAAAACAACTAGCCCAAAATGACTGCTGGTTATATTTTTGACACCAACTAGAAAACCTTTTCCACTTGCTAATCTAGGACTTCCTAGTAGCAGGCTTTCTTGCTTCTAATTCTATCTGTTGCACAACCTCAGTAAACAGGCCCTAAAATAAATTAAGACCCTATCTTCCAGGCAGTCAACTGAAGTTGACTGATGTTGGGGTGTATCAAACAGCCCTTTTCTTGTAAGTAGATCCAGCCTGTGAGGAAGCTTGTACTAAATGCCCCTGGCCATTTCCAAAAAAAATGAGAACAACAGTTTCCTATGCCAGAAGGCAATCTCCACAATGATCTTAGATTCATTCTGGACTGTCAGAAGTACCCTGGATATTAGTGAAAACAGTGAAAAAGAATAGAGGAACATTCCTGTCCCATGAAATAAAAGGTATCTGTCTTCCAGGCCTTCTTGCATGGAGTCTTAGAACAGAAACTTGCCACTTGATAGTTCAGTAAGGAGACAAAGGTGTCTATCTGAGGAACCCCCCACAGATGGATAAAATCTTGGAAGACCTGGTTCAACACCACTTAAAGCATCCCAGCACAACAGAGTTTTCAACACCTACCACACATTCAGGGCCACACACTAGATGAAGGCACTAAAGGTGGCAGTGCCTCCATATCTGTAAAAAAAAAAAAAAAGCCTCTTCTCATCCAGACTAGTTATATAATGTAATAACATGGACCTCCTCCACATCCAATTTACCATTGACAAGACCCCTTATCACATCATGACTAACTACTGGATTCCCAAAATTGCTCCCTCAACTCATAGCTCCCACAAGACTAATAAGGAGTCCGTATGCATTAAGCCAAGCACTATTCTCCCGGGAGACTTAAACTATCCCTCCTCTAACATGTATGCCCAGTGGACTTTATCAATACAATCTCACTGGAACAGTTAGTCCATGCTCTAACCCATGGTGACAAAATCCTGGATAGTTCTGCTCTCTACTAATTGTAATTCCCCCCTTGGTCAAATCAGTCATATTCACCTTAAGACTGAAGTTAGAGGCATCCTCCAATACATCTGTATTCAGAGATTATGCCAAACTTAAATTGAATAATTACCTGGTTAAATTCCCTATCCCTTCCAACTCAATGACCCCACTGCTTATGCAGAATCCTTTATTAACAAGTTCTATGCACATGTGAATAGCTGCATAGATGCATCTGCCACCCTCCCAAGTAAAATATAATGCCAAATTCAAAAATAAATCCGTATGATGCAACACAAATATAATGATATGTAGGTAGGCATCCTGGATATCCAGAGACTGTACCCAATCTCCTGCTTGCAAGTATGGCAGGATAGATTACACCATGACCATCCATAATGACTCCATTTTCACATATTGGTTTGGATGGCTGAGATCTAAAATGGGACTTAAATCCTGAGTCTTTTTGAGAACTAAGATGAACCTGGAGTAAAACAAAGACTCTCTCTGGTCTAGTGGGACCTCCTGTATGTCTCTTTTTGGAACAGTATTTCAACCTCCTGTTCTGTCTCCCACTTGTGATGGGGTATTATTGCAGATGGATAGGCAGGCAGGTATCTTGGCATTGTTAAAATAGTACTGAGTAGCCCCGGATATGATTTCCTTAACTATATTGTCTTGCATAATGGCTAGACATGCAAGATGGACCAGGAATAGATGTCCCCATCTACCCCCAGAGTGGGAGAGTTAGACAATAGTTCAGGGTTGATACTACCTGTGTCCAGAAGAGGACCCATGAAACCCTTGCTGATGCGGACCACCTCTGTCTTTTTGGTGGATGTTACTACAGGAACTCACCCTGCCACAAGGACTTCCATTAAGGTGGCTGCTGGTTCTGGGGCTGTTGGACTTTATGAAAGCAAAGATTCTTGGCACTGTTTTCATTTCTTTGCAAGAACTTTTGTGTGGCTGTGAACCTGATCTCAATAGTTGTTAGCATTTTGTCCTGCAGCTTCTCCTTCACCTTCTGCCAGAACAAGGATTATCCATCAAATAGGGCATTGATAAAAGACACCGTAGTTCCACATATCTAGTGAGGCAAAGCCACACTTGGTACCATATTATGATGCCTGAACTTGCTGATCTAGCTGTTCCATACACTATGTTGTGTAAAAACCTCATAGACAATAAAGTGATACAGTTGATAGTGGACATTTGTCTCTCAACTCTTTGCAGATATCTGTAGTGGGCAATTGCTTTAGAGGCTCCATTATCTTGTCTGTCAGGTTCCTCTGAAACCTTGTCATAAGCATCAAGTAATTTATATATTCATGTTTGGTATTAACCCTGCCTATTCATCATCAGAGACTTTTTGTTAGTAGGGCAAGTGGCATCCTCTGTCATCTCCTTTGTGGTGGCTGCTGATACTACAATAAAATCCAGTAAAGGCCACTTACTCTAGAGTGGCCTGTCCTTGTGGGGGTCCAGAGTACTGTCTGGTTTGTGTGAGATAAGTTCCACAACACCTGGCTCTCTCCATGCTCTAGAACAGGCCATATCTATTAATCTGTCAGGTGAAGATACTATGCAGGCTGCTATAATAACATTGCCCGCTTTGCCACTGGCAACCCCTTCAGAACCCACCACTGTATTAACCTGAAACAACTAGGCTGGCTGGAATTCCAAAACCTTCTGCTCATCCCCCAACTGAACATTGCCCACAAAATACTTCACCAGCCTTCAAACACCCCTATACTCTCAGAACTTTTAATCCCATACAATAATCTTAACTCCCTTCGTTCTTCTAGAAAGCTTATGGCTAGATTAACAAAGTCCAATAACTCAGCTGGTGACTCTCTTTTTTCTAGTACAGTAGGAAGAAACTGGAATCTACTACCCAGTGACATAACACTAACCTCATCACTGACCCTCTTCAAACAAAGAATAAAAGAACACTTGAAAAGTCACTGGCTCTGTTCCTGCACTAAACCTGACTAAATAATTCTACCCCTTCTCCTATCTCTCTCCTCCCCCCATCTCTCTCCCTCTTCCATGAACAACTATCTCAATTTTTAACTTATCTCTTTTCCTCTTCACTGAAAGTTTGTTTAATCCTTTCTTGTCCTTTCTTTTTTACTTTACTCTCCTCCTCTTATTTTCCTTCCACTTCTCCTCCCTACTCACCTTTCCCTGATTTTTGCTTTTCTTTATTTAGTTTGTTTATAGTTAATGATATTAGTTCCAATTTGTAAATTGTTTCTGCCTGCTAACTTTTCTTTATTGTCTTTACATTTATCCTGTTGTTTTTGTTGTATTTGACTTCATATGTTGTATGTTTTTTTTTTCTGTATATTCTGTGGAGCTTTTCTCCCCAGGCCTCTACTGAAAATGGAAATATATCCAGCTAGACTAGCCCGAACAACAAATGTAAAATAAAAATAAATAAATAAATAAATAGTGGGGAGGACCTGTACATCTCCTGTAGGATCTCTTACATGGGAGAGGTGGGGTTGACTCTGCAAGATCCACTCTATCTGATCATTTCCAGTATCTCACAAACAGTGGTGTCAAGAGGGGAGGGGGGTTGTGGAGAAGCTTCTCACATATCAAGATTAGAGTCTAGGGACAGGGACTCCAAAACAGAGCTTAAGTGCTTCCTTTTGCATATCCTTTTCCTGGGGGACCATGTTGGGGACTCTTCTGAGCTCTCCTGAGGAGAAGGAATCTCAAACTTGGGAACTCTGGACAGTGTATGATATTCTATGTCTTGCTGGGGTAAGACTGATGAAAAGCCAAAGGGTTCAGCTTCTGTGGTGTGTGGGGATGGGACTGAAAGAGTAAATGCCTGCTCTTGCCTAGGGACCTGATCTGAGCCCCTCAGTACCTATAACTCTCTAATGTACTCAAGGTGGAAGTCATTGCCGCTATATGGCCAGACAAGGAAGTTGTAAGGAGGAGGCAACCTCAGTGATGATTGTTGGTCCTGATGACTCTAGTGCAAATGTCACAAAGGTGATCTTCTGCACCAAGTTATTGAACACCAAGAGTATTAACAGTGACAAAGGCCAAATTCAATGCTGAAATGCTCCCAACACCAACCCTCTCAGGTCTAGAAGGGGCTGACACTGACACAGCTGGGATTGAACCAACCACCAGCAATGAAGGCATCAACTCCAAGGACAAAGAATCTTGTACAGCCAAAAACATCAGTGTGGGATTCCTTGTTGGTTCTGAAACTTCTAGTGCCAAAACTGGACCTGGGAAAGGAACATAACAACAGGTGGGTTTCTTCTCATGTAACCACAGACAGTGAGGGGGCACAGAGAGTACCAGACTAAAGCTAAGCCTTCCTGAAAGCATATATCAGATTGTACCAGTCAAGCTTAGTAAGGCTTCTAAAGGATCTTGAGGAGTGAAAGTAAGCAAGTGATGTTGTTCTAGAGGACAAAACGTAGGTTAACTCCTGCATCAAAGAGAAGCTTTCCACTCAACTCTTTTAAGCAGTTTTTTATGGCCCCAAGAAAACCTGTCAAGGCAGTAAGGTAGGACTTGAAGGACTGCTGGTCATCAAAGCTCCTGAGTTGAATGGAGCAGTGCTGGATGCCCCAGGAACCTCAGCTGAGGAGAGTTTTTCAAGTATGGATGGCACAGCCTCTTCGATCCTCCTCTTCTTCTTCTTTCCTTGTCTTTGGAACAGTCCTTCTTGAGTCCTTTACTGACCACCTTTTCCTTTTCCTTAAGGCTTTCTCCTTTCAAAATCATTTGAGCACTAATTTGTTTCTCCATTCCAGGAGAGTTCTGGAGCTAATTTTTGTTTACATTTGGAATATCCATCAGCAAGATGCCTGACCTCAAGGAATACAATGATCTCATGTGGATCTTGGGGCAGAATCTTGTAACTACATTTAGTACATTTTTCTTTAAAAAAAACATAGGCCTTATTCTTCACCGTCTTACCTACTAAATGAAACAACAGCAGAATACTATAATAGCTTAACCAAATGTACAAAAGAGGCTGTTCTATTATAAAAATCACAATTACCTAAGTATACAAATTAGCTGTATATATAAATTGACAAGGGATAAGAATGAGTTTAAGAGAGGACAAGTTAGGTTGGAAAAGAAAGCTTTAAAAGCAAGAAGTACTGTTGACAAATTATTCCTGGTTAGAAAAACAATAAACTCAATAGAAACAAATCACTTATTTTTCCTCAGAAAAATAGTTAAAACTGCTAAAAACTCAAACTGGCTCAAAGATGTTGCAGCAAAAATGGAAGGAATTAGATCTGGAGCATTACCAGGGAACAGCTTATTATGGACAAGGGGTGGGCTTAAGCTGGCAAGAGATTAGTTGTTGTTGTTGAGCAAAGAGTACCTTTAGTGACTAGTCCAAGGGTTTCCAGTATCTGGACAACATCAGCTTCATTTTTTTGTCATTTTATTCAAACATTTTGTTAATGTGACCAACTATAAAAAATGGAATTTTTGAGCAGACTGACGAAAAGCGTTGAAAATGCAGAAAAAATATTGCTGATGCAGTTTCCCATGGGCACCCCCTGTTACTTTCCTTGAGTTCGGAAAGGTGAAGGGAAAGAACATGTTTATTATAGTACAATATTTGCTTCATTCTCTTGAGCCTAGTTTTAGTTTTCGGAAGTCAACATATAAGTATACCTAGAAACCCTTTCTTTTAGGTATGACTCATATGTAACTGAACAGGCAAAAGGCCAACTTCTTGCTGTTGAATATTTCTATATTCCAACCATGATGTCAGTAGCTATGCAATAATCATTGTTAATACTCTGTGATTTATTCATTAAGATGTTTACAATCTGTAACATTATCTTGACTTGACTATTAGATTGTACATAGTTGGAACTGGATGCAGTAAACTGAAATTTCCATCACTCAAAAAATCTCATGTGCCTTTCGACACATGACTGTGCCCATGGGAGATGTGTATATTCTTGCCATTATTCCTTTCTTTGAATAATTTGACGGGATTGATTTATATACTTTGAACAGTAATCTTTGTATCCAACTAATCTATTTTTAAGTGAAAGGTAAAGCTATATTTCTATCCTTACAGAAGTCTTCTGTTCTGGCCAATCATAACAACTTTTTAAATATTTATATTTATAGATCATTCTCAGAACATTTCTGAAAAGTATTAAGCCCCTTCTCTGTCTTTGGTATTTGTTACAAAACATTGTTAGTCATCAGTTCACCTCCAAGTAGATCTTCTTGCAGCTTATAAATTCAATTTACTCACATATCTGCTATGTGTACCTTTTCTAAGGTTTATAACTCTCTCTGTCTAGTTACTATTCTGTAAAACCAAAGACGCCAAAACCAAAACTCCATAAATTCAAACAAATAGACGAGAGGAGCCAAGCAGTCCAAAAGTAGATGGAACCACACAGTAGTAAGTGGTAATACGAGTTTTAACGTATCACAAGTTTATTAACACAAGACACGTTTTCGTCTCACCAAAATGGGAAACTTCTTCAGAAAAGATATGTAAAAAATATCACTAGAAACTTTTAAAATTTTAAAAAGTTCCGCCCAAAGGCAGTTCAGTGCTGTTAACCAATCAAATGTTCTCACAAAGTTAAAGGTACAAGCAACTGCGAGCACCTAAACATCCAAAGCTGGAGACACAAAAACATCATTCAATAAAGTCAGACATAACAACTAAGTTAATAAGTTGTAAAATCTGCTTTTAACAGTTCACAAAATAATCTATACTCAAATACACGAAATACTAATGTTAAAACACAAAGTCTCTATTGATATGTCAGTGTATGGCTAACCTAGACAATGTGTCAATAAGAGACTAATAAAAACTTCCATACTGGTTTCAAAAAGATTTTTAGAAGTAGTTAGTTATCTTAAAACACTCCTCAATTTCAACAGACAAGAAATATTACAATTGTCGTTCAAACCTGGGACACAAAAAGCATTTAGGAGAAGTTGCGACTCCAATTCTATGTGCAAAATTTGTAACGCTTTTTACGTGGGAAAGACCGATCGCAGATTCCGAGATAGCGTAAATATGCTCATAGATCCTATCTCAAAAAATAAATGTGACAATGCGCTAGCTAAACACATCAATGCCAACCCGGATCACTGTTTCCAGTTTTTAGCTATAGATCAGGTAGGATGTGACATTAGAGGTGGTCCAACCTCTATTCAATTAGAGTGTTGAGAATTGGAGTGGCAACTTCTCCTAAATAGAGACTTTGTGTTTTAACATTAGTATTTCGCGTATTTGAGTATAGATTATTTTGTGAACTGTTAAAAGCAGATTTTACAACTTATTAACTTAGTTGTTATGTCTGACTTTATTGAATGATGTTTTTGTGTCTCCAGCTTTGGATGTTTAGGTGCTCACAGTTGCTTGTACCTTTAACTTTGTGAGAACATTTGATTGGTTAACAGCACTGAACTGCCTTTGGGTGGAACTTTTTAAAATTTTAAAAGTTTCTAGTGATATTTTTTACATATCTTTTCTGAAGAAGTTTCCCATTTTGGTGAGACGAAAACGTGTCTTTTGTTAATAAACTTGTGATACGTTAAAACTCGTATTACCACTTACTACTGTGTGGTTCCATCTACTTTTGGACTGCTTGGCTCCTCTCGTCTATTTGTTTGTAGTTACTATTCTGTAACTTCAGCAGTATTCTTTGCAAACTGGGTAGTACCTTGTGCAATGGCTTCTTGGACATACTCTGCAGTGGCTTATGATCACTTTCTACCACCACTTTTTCTCATCATTCCCATAAAAAATAATTATGAAAATGTACAGCCACGTGCTTTAGCTTCCAGCATTCTCTATAAGAACATATCTTTTCTGGAGTCAGTAGAGGCTCTCAACCTCTAGGCAACTATTGTTCTACCTACTGTAGTAATGTATCAGTTCAATTCAACTATGCTATACTTGAAATGTGACTGGTTAATTCATCAAAATAAGTCAGTTAGGGATCTTTTAACACTACCTGTTTGGGTAATTCAAAACTCTCAGCTTGCTTTTCACTTCTGTACTATACCAGATTTTGTTCCAAAAAACCCCTAAACAGCACACTTATGTATGACATATCCAGAATTCATTTTAAAAGCTACTGTATCATAACTACATATTTCTTAAGTGTTTATCATCTGGCAGAAGCATTTGAACAACAGCTATCAATTTCTCATCAACTAGTTTTAAGCCCTTTTGAGTCTAAACATGACCTATGTATTTCAGCACTGTTTCTTCTTATTGATTAATTTGATGTACGTAGCTTGACATTATATCAATCAAACTTAATTTATAAATGTTCTTGGTTCTCATAGAGTATAGAGAAACAGTTTACTTTATGCAGAAATCACTTATTCGGTTATACAAACTGAATAAAATTCCATGTTGATATATTATGAGTCAATACATATATGAATTTTGCTGGATTCACAACTGTAACCACATTATTTTCCAAGTAAGTTACTTCATATTTGTTTCTTAATCATGACCATGTTCTCTATTCTGCTCACCATCCTTTCAACTATATTCCTCAAGGCTATTCAAACTTTTCATGTTAAATCCAGTGCTGGTAAAATAGCAAGATGTATATGAACATGATAAACTCCTTGAAGCTGTACTGAACAGTAAACAGATCATTATATTCATGACATGAATCATCACGCTTGACATGCAAATTATGAATTCTTTTCACCAGGCCAACATCTAATGACTCCAAACAGTTAATATAGGTGGAACTCTTGTTCCAACTGAATTTTGTATTTCTTATTCTTATATTCACAGGTAAGTACTTTGTGATCAAATTGCTTCAAATAACAATGTCAGTAAGTAATCAACTTATACACAGAAGGTTTTAATTTATACCCTTTTAGAGTCAGTGCTTCAAGCATTTGGGCAGACATACATTATAATCTGCCTGTGTCTAATTATCAGTGTCACATTCTTACTCGAGTGAATAATTTGTAGTCTCACTTTCACACTTTACTACACCCACAGATAAGTAATTTTCTTTGCTTTGTTTCACCATGTACAATTTTTCAAGTACAGATTAATTTCTAACATTTTACACACTTTAGCAACATGAAACATTTCACTTGTTTTTGTAAGAAATATGTATTTTTTATTATTCTTATAACTATATATCAAGCAGAGTCTATCAGCTACATTCAACAGCATTTTTTCATGATTTATATGCAAAGAAGACAATATTTCCCAATTGGAAAAATAGCTTCAACACACACACAAAGAAATAGGGGACATATTTACAAATATATATATATATATATATATATATATATATATATATATATATATATATATATATATATATATCTCACAACATTCCTTCTCATGTAATCTGGCAATGGCACAGTAATATTATGATATTCCCTTTTGACCACACTTGAGAGCAAGACCATTGAATAATTCTATATTTAATAATCTAGTAGAGCTTGTATTATCTTGATCTCTGTTGATTCAGCTTTTTAAATCATTTTTCCTCCATACTTTGCATTTATCCATCAATTATTCACCATTCACTTAAATCCTTATTCATATTTATTTTGTCATTAAGCCACCTACAGGACAGAATGAAAAAAAGAAAAAAAGAAAACAGTCCACATGCATCCCCACCACCACCACAATCTCTTGGTTTTACTTCACATTGATTTTAATCCCACTTCTTTTATCAGCAGTACTTGTAATCTGTTTAACACCATCCCTATTTTGCACCAGCCTAACACCTGTTTTGATTTCAGTTACTTTGTATGTATCCATGTCCAAGTGACTTACTTATCCTGGAATTTCTAGCATCTTATCCATAATAACTTAATCCTGAGACCTAAACAATCAATTATATATAGCTAGATGTAATACCCATGACAATAAACTATTACATCTCATGTGATTTGGCCTATATTACCCATTAATTCACATCTAGTGAATACCAGGAAAAGAGGAAAATACTCCTGTACTAGACTATTTGACCCTGTCCTTAAAAGCAATGCTTCGCTACTCCTCACTTCCAAGTTACATAAATAAAAAGGACATAAGTAGTGGCTAACACTCACACAGGCAAGTGACAAAAAAATTCCATCAAATTACAGGGAATCCTATACTTAGAAAGTTGCTCATTGATAACATTAAATGTGTAAAACAGAAAAATATATCTCAGTCCTTTCACCTCCAGCCACTCACATAACCAGAAACAATACTGAAGGTATCCTAGGTATGGATCTCTTACCGAAACCAAGCACCATATACTGAAACTCTTAATTTCAAGCAATAGCACATAGTTAGCATAAAACTTCAGTTATGAGATAGCAGCCTTCTCTCTTATTCTTCCATTCTATGTTAATGCTAACAAATGGGAGAGTAGGCCCACTAAACAGAATTTTGACATAACAAATATATCACTAAAGTAAGACTGCTAATTTACTGGCACCATTAACTCATAGAATAATCTGGAAAATAATGCCATACTTGTAAATATTAGCATCAGTAAATTTTTCATGCTGTTGACATACAGACCTTCACTTAGCCCTTAGTTTCCTTAGTTTCCTTGTCTTCCTTTATTACCTGTAGCACATCTTCAACGTAAAGGTGCCTAAAAAGAATTAAAATCCTATCATCCAAAATGTTGATTCAGGGTTTTTAGATTTGAAGAAATTGGAGAGATCTTTTGTTGTATCAGCAAGTCTATTCTGTGAAGTAACTTGTAGTACACACTAAAACAAACTGGTGAAAAACAAAAAAACAGAAATCCAAACGAGTTGACCACAAGCCCAAGAAAACTGGTAAAATATGTAACTATTTAATGAAGCACTTTTCGTCACCAAGAATGCAGTAACTTCTTCAGATACCATCCAAGTTGCAAATCACTTTTTTTAAAAACTTTGTAAAACATCACATGGTACTAGAAAACCAATCAACCAACAAAAGTTTAGTTACATCACTATTAGAATTAAAGCAACAACACAATGAAGTGTTGTTTTCTTAAAAAAAATGTTCTATTTAAACGAGTTAATGCCATAACAATAATAGCAAACCATGTCAGTACAAAAGAATATAACATCTGTTTAAACTAAAACTGGATGATTAATGAAAAAATGAAAATAAAAATAACTGTAGGAATACTAAATATTATAGTAAATACTACCCACTAACAACTGAGACAGATTTTATCTGTTTCGACTCTTCAGTTTAAGAAGATAAGCTATGTTACATGCTTCGTACTATATTTAGTATTCCTACTGTTATTTTTATTTTTATTTTAATTCTTTCATTAATCATCCGATTTTAGTTTAAACAGATGTTATATTCTTTTGTACTGACAAGGTTTGCTATTATTGTTATGGCATTAACTCGTTTAAATAGAAACATTGAACTAATTTTTTAAGAAAACACTTCATTGTGTTGTTGCTTTAATTCTAGTAGTGATGTAACCAAACTTGTGTTGGTTGATTGGTTTTCTAGTACTATGTGATGTTTTACAAAGTTTTTAAAAAAAGTAACTTGTAGTGACTGCTCATAGCTAGATGAAAAAGAAGAGGGAAACAATGTTGCCTGGGTGAAAAGGAGCCACCAGCAGCATTTGGATTGTCTTTCTGAATCTTCAGAATGACCTATTGAATGAATGGAAAGGAAGAAAAGGCACATAGGAAATTCAATTTCCAAAAGATTGAAAAGGCATCCATTTGCCATGCTTCACTGCAAGGAACTCTGGAGCAGAATAGCCTGAGCTGTCTGTTCAGTATAGAGACAAAGAGATCCAGCTGAGGAGATCCCCACTGATGGGCAACATGAAGGAAGTCCTCTCTGTTCAGCATCCATTCATGATGGTCTGTCTTGGATCTGCTCAGATAATCTGTTATTGAAATCATCTTTGATGGAATGAAGGATGCTAAAAGAAAGATACTATGTTGAACAGCAATATCCTAAGCCATCATGGCCAGCCTGCAAAGATGGTAAGACTGTATTCCCTTTTCCTTTTGCTATACTACATGGCTGTGGTGTTTTTCAGTAAGACTTAAAAAGTTCCCAGGGACCAGAGGTAATTGAGAGTTTGTAATGCAAATGTCAGGCCTTTCATCTCTTTTATGTTTAGTGCTTGTGCTTGTCTTGTTTTGACCGGGCACCCTTGGACTTTCATGCTCATTGAAACAGCTCCCGAGGCTAGGCCTGCTGAGACCTTCTACAGAGGAAAAGGAATTTGAAAGAGAACATCTAGATTGAATGTTATCTGGTTTACCCTTCACTGAATTTCTTTCTTCACAGAAGACAAGAGAGGAATTGGGAAGGACAGAGAGTGACAATGCTGTACCTAAATGGATTTGAGATACCACTGAATCTTCATCATATGGAGTCTGGCAAAAGAGTATCATCAGGGGCTCTCAGAATCTCTTTTATACAGATTATTTCCAGATATAACAGAGATAGAAATTAGGATGACAGAAAATGTATGTTTTCCTGAGGGAGGAAGGCCATCATTCAGGAAGTATCTTGAAGGCAACCCATAAACGCTATGCTCTGAGAAAGATGAATGGTACATTTCTACAGGTTTGAGGGAAGCCTAGACACAGAAGAAGGTTGGTTTCAAATTGTAAGTCCTGTACAGATTTTTTTGAATAGAAGTAGCCTGGATCAAAAAGTCGTCTAAGTAAGGAGAGATGTGGATACTTTGGAGTCTGCAAAAACCTACCATAGGTGCCAGGCATTTTGTAAAAACTCTTGGAACTATAGAGAGACCAAATAGCAAAGAAAAAAACTGAAAACAGTATTCCAAATCAGAAAAGTTTAAGAATTGTCTGTTATTTCTACAGACAGGAATGTCAAAGTGGGTTTCCTTCAAATCCAAGGTAACTAAATAAGCTTTAGGAAAAATCATAGGAAGCAAGCTCTGTAGAAATAACATCTTAAATATTGGCATTTTAGAAATATATTTATGGTGGAAAAGTTCCCCTTCTTTTCTTGGTATAAGGAAGAGCCTGGAATAAAATCCCTTTCTTTTTTGGTTCTATGATCTTCTGACAGAACAACTTTAGTAAGATTGGAAGAACCAGGTGTCGTTGACATGGAGTACCTGAGGGATAGCTGCTGGAAACAGAGGGGAATTCCAGATAAAGTTTTTTACCCATGTTGAATGATATTCAGCAGCCAGGTGTCTGATATAATCATTCTCCAAATGTGAATGATTGAAAATGTTTTCCAATAAGGATCATAGGAGATTAGCCAAGGTGGAGGGAAGTAGCAGAGGAGCAAAAAAGGCAGTCATAAGTTAGAGCTTATATGAACAAATCTTCCTCTGGAACTTTTCAAATCTGATTTAGGTTTATCTTGTCACTTTGTCTTAAAAATGTATTTTATTTTATTTTATTGTTGTTGGGATTTTTGATTTTTATTATCAAACAGTCCAGGTTTGTAGGAAGCTAGTCAAAACAGACTGCCCTTGTCTACAGTAGAATCCAAAAGTGTAGCCTTAACATCATAGATTAGGTTCATAGATTAGGACTAAGCTAACTGCCCTTGCGAGCCATTTTAAGCCTAGCCAATTATCCCTTGTGAGACTCAAACCCTGCACCTTGTGTTTGTAAGGCAAACACCTTAACCATTAGGCCACTGGAGACAAAGCCAGGAATACATCCTAAGATAGATCCAGTAGCTACTGCTTGGGAAGATGCATCTGCAGTAACATTGTAGTCACAGTTTATGGAATATCTTACTATTTGTGTGGCTGAACTCAGCATACTCTGCAAAACATTTTTATTCTCAGATATTAGCTTATTCTTGTTCTCAAAAATAGTCAACAAGTATTTTGTCATGTGGGTTTGGTAATTCATGGCATTGAAAGAAAAAGTAGCAGAGGTGTATATTTTCTTTCTGTACCTATCCATAGCCCTACTGTCTTTACCATTTAGTAGTGTATTTGTAGATGGTAATAGTTTGGAAGCCTTAACAGACTCCACTGGTATCATAGCTGGGCCAGGGGAGGTATTCTTGTATAAATATTTATGAGAATCTGGCACTTTATAAAGCCTAACTGTTTTTTAGGTTCATGTATCAGAAATTTAGGAGCTATAGATGCTGATAGGAAGGTATCTTGCAAGGCATACAACACATATAGGACTGCAGACTTAACGGTGTCCATGTTCAGTAAGTCTTTTTTTTTTTGGGGGGGGGGGGGTTGCCTGTAACTTGTTTTCCATCCCAGATGAAATACTGCATCATTTCCAGAACAGTGCCCCCAAAAGACAGCTCTTCCAGAGGAAAGTCACAAAACAGGGTGTCTTCATCTTCCAACTCAAATTCTATAGGAGATTGAATCTGGGAAGAATAAGCCAGAGATTTAACATCACTATCTAAAAGATTTCTCATCTTTACAGGATGGTTCTCTCTTCTCCTTTTCTGAGGAGTAGAAGAAAAAATTGAGGAAGATTAATAGCCATTAAGGCTTAAAAAGCCCTTTGGGAAAATTGCACCACTCCTGGTGCAGAGCTGTAGGAGTAACATGAGGGCAAATATGCTTAGTCTTCTGTTTCCTCTTTTTTGCAGTATCCAAATATATGATGTTAGAAAAAGCAGACTCCTGATGGATCTCTATAAAACAGAACAAATACTTAGTGTCACTCATCTTGTTGTCTTGTCTTGGATGTAATAGACAAATCTTCGTGAGTTCTGTTCAAGCAGCTTTATTATGTACAAACACATTACGGTTTTAGCTATTAACTTTAACTTAGGTAACTATATACGAACTAACTACATTCATTCTCACATGCTTACTCTCTGGTTGCACTTTTAAAATGGTGCTAGGTACAACACGTGCTCACTATTTATACATGCACGTTCATCACTTGCTATGCTTCTTAAAGACACATCACACACTGTGCTCTACATCCTCCTTCTTTTTAGAATATGAGATGCACAGAATATCAGTTAACATGCAAATAATACAAATAGCTTTTTTGTCATGCATTACACAAAACTATGTACTTATATACAGTTATGCCCAAGTCGCCATGTATCTCACACCCGGTCTGGACATATGACCAAATCATGTGATGTAAAACTGGGAATCAGGCTTAGCAACTGGAGCTGTCTCTTTTGAATGTTTGATCTTCAGAATATCTGGAACATTCTCAGGACTGGAATCAGATGGTACGACATATTCTGGAACAGAAACAATGTCTGGACTACTCTGAGATCTAGAGTCTACATGTTGAGATAACAATTCTGGTACAGGGAGGAGATGCCTGCGATTCCTTCTGAACTCCGCACCCTCAGATTCTACAAAGTAGGATCTCAGCTCTGTACATATACCTGTTACCTGACCAATTTGTTCGGACCCTTTTGTTTTCATTTGTATCCTCACTTTCTCTCCTTCTTTCAATGGACGTAGAAATCTGCTCGATTTGTCATAATTAGACTTCTGGATAGAATGCTTCTTGAACAATTGGGCAATGATACTTCTGTTGTTTTTAGCTTTAGGCCTCAATAAACTGGAACTAATAGGCAATGTTGTTCTGGTTTGCCTGGATAGAAGTCGCTGAGCATGCAAGCCAAGTATATCGTCACGGGGTATGTTTCTGAGATTAAGTAGATACAAAAAGACATCGGTATTGTCATGCTTTGACCTTTCAAGTAATTGCTTTGCACTCTGCACTGCACATTCAGCTAATCCATTTGACTGTGGATATTCTGGACTACTAGTAACATGTACAAAGTCCCATTCTCTTGCAAATTTCTGAAATAACTGACTAGTAAATTGAGTACCATTACCAGAAATAACTTTGTGTGGGCTACCATGGACTGAGAAATGACGTTTCAACTTGGTTATAACAGTAGTGGATGTTAGATTAGATAGTAAGTCAAGCTCAAACCAATGTGAATAAGAGTCTAGCAATAATAAGTAATGCTGATTGTTCCACTTGAATATGTCAGTGGCAACTGTTGACCAAGGTAGTTCAGGAACTTGACTTAGCTGAAGTGGTTCTCTTTGCAAGTGCAGTTTAGTACTATTGCATACTGAAGAAGAAGAAGAAGAAAATATTTTATCAATGTCTTTAACTAGTGAATGCCAAAATACTAGTTCTCTCACCTTTCTTTTGGTAGAGTTAGAACCTGGGTGACCGCAATGCAAAATCTGTATGTATTCATGTTGTAAGGAAGCAGGAAAAACAATTTTGTGACCTTTGAAAATAATCCTATCTTCCATCAGCATCTCATCTCTGTAGGGAAAGTAGGTTTGCACTTCAGGTGGTACACTAGATAGCTTTGATGGCCATCCAACATTAATGTAGTGCCTGAGCTTTTGCAAAATTAGATCAGTCTTAGCATGATCTCTCAGCTCATCAAGTCTCGTGGTTAAAAAATTACACACTGCCATTACATCAAAGTCAAAATTCTCTGTATCAAGCTGTTCTGTGGTATTTCTGGATGATATGGATAAGGTATCAGACAGGTAAAAAAGTTTGCCTTTTATACAGACCATTTTGAAGTTGCACTTTTGCAATTTGAGCATCATTCTTTGTAATCTCACTGGAGTGGAATGTATAGGCTTCTTTAGAATAGTAACTAGAGGTTGGTGATCAGTTTCAATTTGAATAGCTCAACTATAGATATAATCATGAAACTTTGAACATGCAAATACTATTGCCAACTGTTCTTTCTCAATTTGAGCATACTGCATCTCAGTTTGGGTAAGTGTTCTAAATCCATAGGCTACTGGTCTGCCTTCCTGAAGAATAACTGCACTAAGACCAAATTTTGAAGCATCATAGGAAATAGTAACTGCTTTATTGACATCATAGTATCTTAATGTAGATGGGGTGGCAATTTTCTGCTTAAGGTTTTCAAATGCCATCTGATGCTATTCCAACCAAGACCATGTAACATTTTTGCTCATTAGTTCTCTTAAAGGTGCTGTCAACTCATTGAAGTCTGGTATGAACTTGCCTAGATAGTTGACCATGCCAAGGGAACATTGTAGAGCCTGACTATTATCTGGTGCTGACATCTCAAGAATAGCTGCTTGCTTAGACGGGTCTGGTCTTAAGCCAGTGCTTGTAAATAAATGACCTACAAACGTAACTTCTGGTAGTCTGAAATTGTACTTTAGCGGACTGAACTTTAAGTTCGCTTCCCTTGCTCTGTCTAGAACTCTCTTACAATTTCTGTCATGCGCTACTTTACCACTGCCTCCAACCAATAAATCATCTACTATTATGGCACAAGGTTAACCTGAAATAAATTTGCTCCATTGCATGCTCGAAGACTTCACTTGCAAAATTTATTCCAAATGGCATCCTCAGGAATCTATACTTGCCAACCAGGATACCAAAAGTGGTCAGTAAGGAGGATTTGCAATCAAACATCACTTCCCAAAATTAACTTTTTGCATCGAAGACAGAAAAAACAGTGGCATTTGGTGTTAGGGCTGCGACCTTTTCAACTGTACGCATTGGATAATGTTGTCTCTTTAATGCTTTGTTCAAATCTCTTGGGTCAGTACATATTCTGATTTCATCTGAGCCTTTCTTGTGGGCTGCTACCGGTTGCTGCATCATTTTATCCAATTGAGCTTTGACTTTATCGCGCATATCTATTAAAACTTTTCTTGCTGGTTTGACTACCGGAATGACCTCTGGGTCTAACTTCATAGAACACACAACTGGAAGTTTGCCCAACTTGTCATTAAAAATATCAGCATACTCTGAGAAAATGGCTTCAGAAAAATTGGAACTAGGATATGCGCTTAGACAATGAACGTCTTTGGTAAAAGAAAGCAGATTCATTCTTAAACTGTCTCTGAGACCCAATAGTAACTGCACAGGTCTTCGAACTACATAGAATAACAAGTTGTAACAGTTCTTAGCCAAATAACATGAAACTACTACTAAGCCATCGGTCTAAATTTCTTCACCTCCAGAAGCAACAAGGTTCGCATTACTAGCCACATTGAGTTGCTCGTTAGTTCTCACCTTAGCAAATGTGTCTGCTCATATAACATTACACTTTGAACCAGTGTCTACTTTGAGCTCAGTGGATTTATCATTGATCTAGACAGTACAAAACACTTCATTCCTTGCCAATAAATTCACTGCATTGATCCTTTCACCAATTACTGATACACCATCTACATAAAAAGAGGACTGCTCAACTCCATTTGATCAGTCTACTTTTTTGAGTGACCTTTCTTTGTAACTGTGCGAGGCTTACTTGATTTGCAAAACTTTTGAAAATGGTTCCATTTTTTTACACTTGTGGCATTGCTGACCAAATGCTAAGCATTTTTCTCTTTTAGATTCATAACAATAAAGCTGAATTTGGGTTTTGCTGACTCATGTTTGTACTGCACTGAGCATTTTTTTTCCTAGAACTTGCTAGAAATCTACATGAATTCCCTGATGAACTAGCAGGGGCTGTGGCTGCCATATGCTTAGTCCTGCTTCTGTTTGCCATGTGTTGCATACTATCTACATTTGCTCTGGAGCCCGCTGAAATCATGCTCTATCACTTGCAAGCATATTTGTGTGTCTTTCTGTAACTTCATGGACTTAACAAATCTCAATAGCTTTACTCAATGTTAAATCACTGTCACGAAGCAAACTCTTTCTCACAGCAACACTATTAATACCACACACAAGCCTGTCCTTTATTAACTCATCTTTTAAGTCATCAAACCAACGCATTTTAGCTTTGTTTCTCAGGTCAGTAATATAAGCTCTAAAAGTTTCCTCTGGCTATGTGTAAAACAAATGCCTCTCTAATGTAATATCTGTCTGGGGGTTGCACATTTCTCTGAATTGCACTTCAAACACTCGGGGTCTTCCCTTGATTCAGCCTGTACAATAATATGATGATTTTCACTTTTTCCCTCATATACTGCTGGTGCATAAACAAATGAATGCTCTCTTTCAATGGTCTCTGACCCAGCTAAGTTTAACAAAATGAATGCCCTGGTACATGACTCTTTGTTGGAATAAGCTGCTTGTATAAAAATATTGTACTCTTGCTCAAATATTCTAGAATTCTCCGCAATATTCTGATCAAATACAAGTAGTAAGGGCTTTCAGAATCCATCTGTCATATTAACACATACCAGTGATGGATTTTGCAAATATGCACAAGTACCCACACATACATATATGCTAGAAGTTTAAGCCAGTATTTGTAACTTTGGTCAATGGCACAACAAGCTTCTGAATAACTGAGTTTTGTGAAATAACTGACTTTTGTGAAATAAGTTTCTTTGACACTCTCGAAAGTGTCATGCAGCAGTAGCCATTTATCATTTTAAGAAACATTTCAAATAACTGAACTTTGTGTGAATGAACTGGTCAAAAGAAGCTCAGAGCGAGAAAATTTGAAATAACTGCACTTTGCGAATAAACAGTACATGGCTCACTGAAATGTCCCAAAATGGTGGTACTTTGCTAGATAATTCTTTACAGTGCAAGAAGCACTCTGTAATAGTGATACTTTGTGAATAGACACACCCAGCACAAGAAACTTTTAGAAATGGTTGTACTTTGACTGTACTTTGCAAAACAGTTGCACCTTGCACACAGATAAACTCTTGAGAATACATGCACAATAATAAGCACACACTGTAAGCACTTTTACACACTTCAAGATACTTCAAATAACTCTAGTTATGCCCTTGATACAATATGAAGTCATAACTATGCCAAAACACAGCCCTTTGCCAAAAACCATGCAGTAGCCTTGCTTTATTTATACTTAATGTGCCTTTTTTACCCTTGTTATATTTGTTTTGCTCATTTAATCTCTTTTCATGCCCATTATAATTTTCTTGTGCTCATTTTAATCTAAACATGCCCTTTTGCTTTAAACACATTTGTTTCAGTTGACATATACTTGTTTTGCTTTAAACATGCTCATTTTGCTTTAAATATACTAGTTTTGCTTTGCTATCTTAATCTCAAACATTTTGCTTAATTAATAAACTTTGTGCCTCTTGCTTGTTTAATAATGCAGTTTATGCCCCTTGTAATGCTCTGTTTTATCTTAAGTTTTCATTACCTTCGGTTCTTTTCTGGCTCTTTTTCATGCTTGTTTCTCTTAGTTTACCTTCACTGTTATCTCTGCACCTCATGGCTCCGAATATCAATCTCTGGAATCCCAGTTCTGACACCATGTTGCTCGTCTTGTCTTGTCTTGGATGTAACAGACAAGTCTTCGTGGGTTATGTTCTAGTAGCTTTATTATGTACAAACACATTACAGTTATAGCTATTAACTTTAACTTAGGTAACTATATAAAAACTAACTGCATTCATTCTCACATGCTTACTCTTTGGCTGCCCTTTAAAATGGCACTAGGTACAACACGTGCCCACTCATTATACATGCATGTTCATCACTTGCTATACTTCTTAAAGACACATCACACACTGTGCTCTACACTTAGTATGGTTATCTTTATAGGGAATCTGCCAACTACATTTCACCTTCCTAGATGACATGAAATCCAACCATTTTAGGCAAACATTTAATGAAAATAGAAGGGGCCTCCAAAAGGGGTGCTTATCTGCCCACATGAATGAAAACTGTCAAAGGCCATACAGCTGACACTCTGAAGACGGAGACATAGTCTTCCTTCAGGAACTGGTAGCAAGAAAGTTCTTAGGATTGTCACACACCCCTTATATACAAACATGTACTCTTGTGCATAGCTTGTAGGTCAAATGTAAGGCAAGAAAGGAAGGAACACAAACTTTTGCAAACAGGCTGGACCTATGGTATCCCTTGCAGGACACTTCCTAATTGTCAGCAATACTACAACAGCAATCTAATGAAGAACACCTGTATAATATTTTAACATTTATTTATTTATTTATTTATTTATTTATTACATTTGTTAACTGGGAAAGTTTACTGGGCCTAGGTGAGCCCATTTTCAGTAGAGGTCCAGGGAGAAAAGTCCACAAACAATAATGGTGCATACAAGAAATAACACAATATACAGTGTATATACAGTCCCAGTACAAGAAAATAGAATAAAATAAATATAATGGTACAAGTTGTTCACAAACATTACACACCATCATTATGTACAATTGGATCTTTGAAGATGGAGTTAGTCGGGTAAGAATAGTTAGAATGTTAAATGTTGGAGTTTTGTAGGCATAGGCAGTACCATTAAGCAGGTCAGAGAAAGCTCAGATAATAGTGATATTGTAAAGGATTATAGAAGTGAATCAGATTTTAGGAGGTGCTGCTTTGGTAAAAGTACTTTGCTAGAAAGAAGAGAGGTGTTCCCTGAGAGACTTCTTAAAGAGAGCAGGATTATTGATTGCTCTAATAGAAGGCGGAAGGGCATGCCATAGTCTTGAGACTGTAAAAGAATACAACATATGACCAGCTGCAAGGTTTGTTTTTTTATCTTTCAGCATCATTGTATTTTTGGATCTTAGTGACCTGTTAGGGTGGTGTAAGTAAGAAAGAGAGGGAAGTGCAAGTTAAAGGTTTGTATATGAGTTTATGTGCAGTGGTTAATCGTGAATAAGATAGTGTGGGAGTTCAAGCTATTTCATTTCATTTCAAGTCAATGAATTTCTGAACAGTTGAAAATATCTTTCACCTGTTGCTATATACTCTCATAAATGCTTCACCTTATAAATAACAACCTACCTCAAATTGCCTAAGCCCTGTTAATCTCCAACAATTTAATTATGCCTCTTACACTTTGAATTGGGTATTATTTAAAAAACATTTATACCAGAACCACCTGTAAAGCAGAGATTCAAACAATCATGTAAAAACAAGTTTAACAGACCCTCATGTGAATCAGATAGACAAGGTATAATGATATAATGAGTACTGATATAGCAAATACACAATATCAGCAGTATACTCACCCTGGAAATCAGCCACATAAAGAGACTTTCATATCACTAGCATTCGGTGGATTCTCTCTTCAATAGGGACACAATTATATTTGTACGTATTTCAGATTCAGTTTTTAGAATTAGGCTTGAAATGACAGAGTCCTAATGTACCACTCAGTGAGTACCGTTTTGTCCCATATGAAGACTTATCACACATACTCAGTGGTACCCAAGGTTTCCTTTCTTTCTGAGGCACAATAGGGGCACATTAGCTAGCTGGTGGGCATGTAGGACATCTGAAGACCAAAAAAACTAACTAAATAAATAAAGTATAGCATGCATGACAAACATTCACTTACAATCTATTGGTAAACATGAAATACAATGTCCCTATATTTCTATAAGAAAAAAAGCAAAAACAATAAATGCTATATTCTAATAATATATTTACATATCCTAGCAATATGCACAACACAGAAAATAACTAAATTTGTTATGCTGAAGGATTATGTTTTAAATGAGGTAGAATCTGTTGAGTATCTCGCAATACAACAGAAGCAGGAGAATGGCACACAGACATGCCTCAGTAAAAAGAGAAAAGGAAGCTGCATATGTTTTGACTGATCAGAGACTTGGATTTAATTTAAAGTTTATTTCAAATTTTACAGCAAATCACTGCCCACTATTTAGTAAATAAAACAAAACAAAATATTCTCACAGTGAAAACAGATTTAGCATGAGCAAATGTAAGATTATCTTTCCTTGAAGCTCACATGTATTAAACATGCATCTAGACACCCCATTAAAGTACAAGAGACCTGATGGGATTCATAGTCAAATAATATAGACTGAAGTACAAATTAACAGCTATGTGAAGGGTGTAGGATTTCAAAAGAGAAGTGTGTTATGAATTGACTAACAGCCTAGAAGAGCCTTCTGGACACAAGTGTCCCTTATCAGGAGGAGCTCATGAGTACTTTCTAGTGAAGTGACTTGGTCAGAGTCACACAGAGCAGAAACAAAGGCTGAGGGAATTCAGACTTGTAGTATGGAAAACAACTCATTAACAGCTCAAAGCCATTCACTCCAGTGGAGCTCAGGAAGTTTGCATGTTAACACAAACAGAATCAAATGATGTCTTCACATTTCAAACAAATGTTCATATCTCTGGAACCATAGGGATTATGAAAGAATAAATGGTAAACTCTTCAGCACAAACTATTTTTATAGTGGTAGTATTTTTTTACGTTCTAGGTCTTAAAATGAATTTTATAAGTCACAGTAAACACAGTAACTATTATATTTGTAATATTTTATAAACAACTTACAATATCTCAGCAACAACTCTAGTTACACACATACTGTTAGCAGCATTTTAATCATCTAGCTGAGAGCTTTCATATGAGGCTAATGAGTTCTGTCTGTGTTACTTGGTTTTTGAGATATTTAGAAAAATGTGAAAATTATATCTATATAAATTAATATCATAAAAGCAACAGTTAATATCTATCTACCTGCACTAGACAGAGGTCAAATATTAATGCAGCTGAATTTGCCATTGTGTAAACTTTAAGATGAAGTATTTTGCTATTTACTACTTTTCCTTGTAAATACAATAAGGAAGCACCATGCCAAAAGCAAAAGCCAACAAAATAGATAAAACCAAGCACAGCAGGAGCTGGTAGTAAACTCGAGGCTCACTATAGGGACAGAAAACTCAGTGACAAAGTTAATGTGTTTAATACAAACTAGTGACAACAGCAAGTAGATCCAAAACGACAAGCCACTCGAACAACAGCAAGTAGTTTAATATATCCTTGAAGTGCGCTCTGTTACATACACTTTTCATCAAAGAAATAACTCCGACTTCTTCAGAAAGCATACAAAACGTTTAACGGTTAGTAAAGGGAAGGTTTTAAATGTATCACATGACAGTTAAACAATTAATCAATTAAAAATGTATTAATCAAATTGAAATTAGTCTGCAAAATTTAAAAAGCACAAACACACTCTATGAACTCTCTACTCTTAGTTAAAATACAGATAATATAATGGAATGAAGTGAAGTGAAAGTAAATTAAACATTGACTTCGCGTTACTGTAAGGAAACGCAATATCATTCCAAACGTTGTTGTAATATACAACAATAGTCTTTAGGACAGTATTTCTTGAGAATAATATATAAATATAGTCAAATAAAGTAAATTGAAGTAAAATGAAGTGATATGTAATAGGACAAGGTGAAATATAAATAATATGTAATGAATAATGGGCAAGTTTGAAACAATGAAGGAATAGGGCATTGTTGTGACTCTAAGTTTAATATGAATTAGTAAGCTACATTCACTTAGTCAGTGTATCTTATAAGATAGGAATTAGCAGTAAGTAGTAACTAAAGTAACGATATAGTGTAGCTAGAATATAAGTAATAGTACAAATTGATCATGAATGTGTAATTTTGACAAGTGTACCTAATTGCAGTACATAACAAGAAATACGTTAGACACTCAATCGAGACCTCATAATGGGCCTATGTATTGACTACTAAATAGCTTAGTGTATGTTGTAAAATTAATAAATTAAAATTACATGAATGGATAATGTATAAAAAACATAAGAGTTACCAAATGGGAATCTTCTATACAGGAGAATATGTATGTTATACAACATCTATTGAGAATTTTTTAACACTAATCTATAAAAAATATTATTGAATATGATTAATTTTATTTATCTTATTAATATGTTTATCCTTATAAAAATAAGTTGATATAAAAAATCGCACAAAAAAATCTTCTTAGCAATGATTATGCATTTACAACTATAAAATAAATGCCTAAAAATGTTTTCATCTTTCAAGATTCTTTAGTCTAAGTATACATTTAATAGAGGTCATCTCATTGATACCTGGATATTGGCTAGCGTTGGTTCTAAGTTGCCAAATGAGTTCTTTTCTTTCTAGTTTAAGGGACTCAGGTCCCCCTCTATCATCCTTTCTTATTTGACCTATAACTCGGAAGGTGAACTCATGTCCTTGGTTCTCACTATGGTGCCTAGCTAGAGCATTATCAAGTTTATTTTTATTTATGCAATAGATGTGCTCATAAATCCTTTCGGTAAGTCTCCTATCGGTCTTGCCGATATAAAATGCTGGACAGTGTACACATTTAGCCAAGTAGACAACTTGTTTACTTTGGCAGTTGAACTTAGCTTTTGAATTAAATGTGCTGTCCCTTATTGAGAATTTATTGCCTTCAACTATATATTTAAAATAAGAGCACATATTGCACTTATGCATTCCTGCTTTACTAGTATAAGCTACTCTGTTAGTTTCTAGGATCGCTTTTAGATTGGGTGCCCGTTTAAAAGTTATTTTTGGTTTGTTCGGGATCAAGGATCTAAACTGACTGTCATTAGTCAATAATTCCCAATTTTTCGTCACTATATTACTAATTGTATAGGCATCCATACTAAAAGTAAGGATGAAACTACATTGGAAACTTGCTTGGTTATTAATGATGTGCTGTGCATCAACTCTACTTCCAATTGTGTTATGGTTTACATTAAGTAAGGGAACATAAACACCTGTCTCCCTTTTAAATTTGACTTCATCCGAAATATCTTGGATGAACCGTAACGGGTAACCTCTTTGGAGAAAGAAATTGGTCAAGGTGGAGCACTCTTCCAGAAATTCGTCATCTCTAGAGGTCATTCTGGCTGCTCTCACCATTTGACCCTTAATCACTGACTTTTTCTGGTGATTGGGATGGCAGCTGGTAAAATGCAAGAACGTATTCGAGTAAGTTTCCTTCCGATAGATTTTGGAAACATATTTACTGTTAAGGTAATCCTTACTTAATTGAACATCAAGATACTCGATTACGCTCTTGTTGTATTTGTGTGTAAATTTCAGGAAATTGGTACTACTATTGAAAAAGGCTGTTAATCTTTTCAATTGGTGTTCGGTTCCATCAAAGAGGATGAATATATCATCCAGGAACCTAGTGTAGAAAATGATGTTGCTTCTAAATTCATTATTAGTTAGTACAAAAGAGTTTTCCCAAAAAGCCATCACAAAATATGCCATGCTAGCCCCACAGGGGGAGCCCATAGCTACCCCAATATCTTGGTGATAGATCTCTTTATTGAACATTATAAAGTTGTATGATAATACTGTATCAAGTAATTCACCCACTAATTTAACTTCATCGTCAGGTGCACCCTGGGTCCTTAGCATGTGGGTTGTCCATTCAATACCGATGTCATGTGGGATGGAAGAATATAGATCTTTCACATCCACAGTGATAAAGTGGCTTTCAGCTAAAAAATTTAAATTACTAATAGATTCAAGGAAGGACCAAGAGTCTTTACATATCTGTCCTTCCTTCTTGATGTATTTTTGTAAGATCCTGTCTGCCACTTTTGCACATGTGTATGTGATACTATTTCTACCATCTACTAAGGCCCTCATAGGTGGATTGTTCACATTTTTGTGTACTTTGGGTACGCCAAAAAGCACAGGGGTTCTAGGTGCAGGCTGCATTAGAAAATAGTACATATCCCTGTCAATTCTGGCCTCAATGTACAATTCCTCAATGAGAGATTTTACTCTCATATAAGCTACATGCATCTCATTAATAGATACTTTTGAGTAGGTGTTAGTTCCAAGTATATTGTAAATTCTAGTGTCGTAATCGGAAGTGGACATTACTACAAGACCTCCACCCTTATCGGGTTTCATAATTCTTATCGGGGCTTGTTTTAAGGTATTTAATATGTCTCTTTGTTCCCTTGTTATGTTTGACTTATAATAATGGTGGTTACTATTATGATCTTTCAAATTCCTCAAATCAAGTTCAGTAATTTTTTCGAACAATGCTAACAAGGGGTGTAATGGTGGATTATACACACTTGAGACATAATAATCTGATTTGATGTTAAGGTCTTTACCCATAAGTGAAAGTAAGTTCAACTTCCTTATAAATAATTTCAAGTCATTTAGGGTATTCGCCATGTCAAACTGGATGGAAGGGATAAACGTGTAGCCCTTTGATAGAAGGTCCACTATTTCAGTACCAATAGTTAAGTCAGTGTAATTGTAAACTTTGAAGTCTTTTGTGGTGTTGTATAGAATATGGCAAGTCGAATGTCCTTCATTGGGATAATTATCGCTTGCCTCAATGACTACCATTTCTTCCTCCTGTTCTTCGCTTGTTTATTGTTCTTCGTGGTCATTCGGGAGGCCCTGTTCTGAAAATTTTGAGCATTAGAAGGGCCACTCACATTATTGTAATTGTGTACCACTTGAGTGTTAAATTTATTAGAATTAATCATATTCAATAATATTTTTTATAGATTAGTGTTAAAAAATTCTCAATAGATGTTGTATAACATACATATTCTCCTGTATAGAAGATTCCCATTTGGTAACTCTTAAGTTTTTTATACGTTATCCATTCATGTAATTTTATTTTACAACATACACTAAGCTATTTAGTAGTCAATACATAGGCCCATTATGAGGTCTCGATTGAGTGTCTTAACGTATTTCTTGTTATGTACTGCAATTAGGTACACTTGTCAAAATTACACATTCATGATCAATTTGTACTATTACTTATATTCTAGCTACACTATAGCGTTACTTTAGTTACTACTTACTGCTAATTCCTAGCTTATAAGATACACTTGCTAAGTGAATGTAGCTTACTAATTCATATTAAACTTAGAGTCACAACAATGCCCTATTCCTTCATTGTTTCAAACTTGCCCATTATTCATTACATATTATTTATATTTCACCTTGTCCTATTCCATATCACTTCATTTTACTTCAATTTACTTTATTTGACTATATTTATTTATATATTATTCTCAAGAAATACTGTCCTAAAGACTATTGTTGTATATTACAACAACGTTTGGAATGATATTGCGTTTCCTTACAGTAACGCAAAGTCAATGTTTAATTTACTTTCACTTCACTTCATTCCATTATATTATCTGTATTTTAACTGAGTAGAGAGTTCATAGAGTGTGTTTGTGCTTTTTAAATTTTGCAGACTAATTTCAATTTGATTAATACATTTTTAATTGATTAATTGTTTAACTGTTATGTGATACATTTAAAACCTTCCCTTTACTAACCGTTAAACGTTTTGTATGCTTTCTGAAGAAGTCGGAGTTATTTCTTTGACGAAAAGTGTATGTAACAGAGCACACTTCAAGGATATATTAAACTACTTGCTGTTGGTCGAGTGGCTTGGCATTTTGGATCTACTTGCTGTTGTCATTAATGTGTTTAATACCATTATTATTTGTCGAGTGATTTTTCTAATAAAAGTTTGTATTTTATATAGTGAGCCTCGCGTTTACTACCAGCTCCTACTGTGCTTGGTTTTATCTATTTTTTCCTTGTACATAGCATGGCTTGGGAATTATTGATCCAAATATGAACAAACAATATTTGACACCTAGAGGCATCAGTAGGAGTTAACTTCAGATGCACCTGGAGATGTCACTCGGATGTAATAAGTTAAGTGTCAGACAAGTTGCAGCCCAAGCACAGTGCACTTCTCACATGTATGTCTGCAAAAAACAAGCTAAATTAAAAATGTATTCAGCGTTAAATATTAACATTAAGCATGTAGGTGTCATACTGCTTAGTTGATTCACAGCTGAATAAACACACTGTCAACATCAAGTAAAATGAAACCACATGTCATAACTAAAGAAAATGCTTGTTAATGCAAAACCTGCTATGTAAGCAACATTATAAGTAGTTAATACCAATATTTAGAATCTGTTCCTGATTTGGGGTATTTGCTATGTTGTTAGGAGGGCAATGGGGTAAAATGAGTTGCATTATGCTTTTCTCACAGAAGCAAGCTGAAATACACTTCTAGGTCATTATTTATATATTTGTTCATTCATTTGACCACAAGCAAACAAAGCAAACATCTGATGTATAAGCAGTCATACAAGGAGCTGTAACTGATGTGTGTGTGTGTGTGTGTGTGTGTGTGTGTGTGTGTGTGTGTGTGTGTGTGTGTGTGTGTGTGTGTGTGTGTGTGTGTTTGTAAATATTTGGTTCCTGTATTCCAGATTAAATTGGTGAAAAGGACAGAACTGCAGAACTGATTGTAGTAAACAGGAGCATCATTATATGAGCCATGTTTTGAAGGGTATAAAGTCTGAAACATACATGTTCATCATTAGTGACTGCAGTCCACAATATGCTAACAGAAGGCACAATGTTTATGAGGAATAGACTACAAATATGAGGGAAAAACTCAGGAACATTTGAGAATTATACCATCATAATGCACACATTCGCACAGACACACACACATACACACACACACACACACACACACACACACACACACACACACACACATACACACACACACACACACATTGGGTACCACCACTTGAATGACTGTACACCACAGATATTGCCTGAGATCATGTGAATGAATAAATCCATAAATAATGACCCAGAAATGTATCTCAGCTTATTGTTCTCAGAACCATACAATGCAAATTCCCTCTGTCTTCCCAATTTCTTAGCTCATGTATTATAAACAAATACACAAAGTAAGAAACACATTTTAAATATTTATCTTACATACTTAGAATGCTGCTGGAATAGCAAACTTTGCAATTTCAACCATTTTCTGAAGGATACAAAGTCTTAAATCCCCATGCTTGTAATTATTTAATGATCACAATCTACAAAAATGTGCCAGAAAGCCACACATTTTATAAGGAATAGACCAAAATACCTCTCAGTTTCTTTGCTTAAGAATTCCGGACAAAACCAAAATAATTGGGGGACGAGAGGGACAATTTTTAAAATATTATTTTATGTATTTGTTAACCAGGTAAACCTTCTAGACAAAGTGTACCTTTTCAGGGTTGACCTGGGAGCACCGCCTGATTAAGACTCGCTCAAACTCACACAGTAGGCAAATGAAGATGAAATTATTGAAACCCTGTACTTTTGTCTACATGAAACAGTTGTTTAACATCTTAGATCCTTAAGTGGCAGACAACTCCAATCACTTAAAACATTAACTAATCAATAAGTGTTGTATAAACATTCATTTTCTGAACAATGAAAACTTTGAAACTGTAATGACTGATATTACTGACTGACTATAATCCTCAGTGATTTATCAGAAAACAAGAAGTTAATGATAGACAGGCCAAAAATATGAGGCAAAACTCACAGACATTCTGCAAAATTGGAGACAGATACAAGGTAGATTAGTCTAATTCACTTAAAAAGCTAACAGAACAACAGATTTTCAGTAATTTGCATTTTCTGAACAACAGAAACTAAGAAACTCTTCTTCTTCTTCTTTCAGCTTTTCCCAGTTAGGGGTCACCACAGCAGATCATTTGTCCACTCATGATTGGCAGTGGGAAACTCTAATGACAGGTATTATTGACTGACTAAATGTCAGTGATTCTTAACCCTCAAAGGTTTATCAGAAAATAAAGAAGTGAGTGAAGCCTGGGCAAGTTAGTGCAGAGGATTAAGGCTCTAAGCTCTTAATGAAATGCATCCTGTAGTCAAGTGTACAGGGTTTGATTCTTTCTACCTCCATTTTCCTACTGTGTGACTCAGAGCAAGTCAATTAACCAGACAGTGCTACTGAAAAAGTGGGTTTAAAAAAAGAGTGTTTACTTGGTTCTCAAGATATTTATGGAAGCTCTAATGACAACAGTTCTGCAAATAGTTCAAATTCAGTTAACAGCTGCAAATTCACAGCAGCTCACTGTCCCAATGCACCACATATTGACACCATTTTATTCCCCTCAGAGACTCTTTACATATACTTGGTGTTGCTGAAAGCACCCATCAACGCAATACATATGATCTGTTAACCCCTAATCCATCCATTCATAACTCATTTTTCCCATTTTTGCATATGTGTTCAGGGTGTCACATCAACAGTGATAATTATCTAGAACCAAGGTTCACACCACTGGGTGGTTAGCCCTACCACATTGTTCTTTCACACCACACCACACACTCTTAAACACACTCACACCTATGACCAATTTGGATTGTCCAATCCACCTACTGCATGTCTTTAGGATATGGGAGGAAACCGGAGCACTCAGAGGAAACCCATGTGAGCATAGGGAGGATATCTAGTCTCCACACAGAAGGCATCCAAGCAGAGAATCAAATTGGAGAACCACTTGCTGTGAGGAGACAACACTATCCACTGAGCATGTCAGAGCACAAATATTGAACTTTAAAACACTCAACATATGAAAGTTCATAGGTTCATAGGTTGGTACTAGGCTATCGGCCCTAGGGCCTATACAAGCCTAGCCATAACAATTCCCTGGATATTTCTTCCCACAATACTTACTTCCCTGGACTCCTGTCTAGCAGGGCAACTGATGTGATCCCCGGGGTGAATTTCCCATTTCCCATCCAATTGTCAAGGTTCCTTTTGAAGAGGGCTAATGAGGCGCTCTGCTTGACATGTAAGTGTAAGGTACAAGTGGCTAACACAAAACTCCATCATCATCATCTTCATCCTGAGCAGTGGCCCCTTGTACAATCCTTCAAACACTTTACATTTAAAGGCATCCCTTTTCATTAAGGGCTTAACTGTAACTTTACATAGAGTTCAGAATTAGTTGTCAAGTGCAGGCACAAAACAAAACAGTCACTCTGTACCATTCAAATGCCTTTTGCTCACTGCAATAAAGATTCCCTTGTTTAATTCTTGGGTAAATGAATTTCAAAATGCAGACAGGAAGCTAAAAAGCATTTAAACACATAGACTTCATTGCACATCTCCCTGCACTATCCTTGGCCACCATTACCATTATATCCCAAAAGTCCAATGCCCACTCAAGTAACCAAGTAATGTTTTTCTACCTGTCACATATTTCCCAGTGTACAAATACCAACTGCCTCACCTTATTCTTGTTTGGGCTCTTGTTCTTACTTTTCTTCTAGTTCATCAATGCCCAAGCATTATTCTCTTTGTCCTGCTCCAGGACAGGTTCCCTCCCTGTTCACATAATAAATTGTAGTAAATTTTGCAGCCTGTTCATCACTGGCTGAGACGCGGTGAATAACTGCATCCAAACATTTCCAGAATTGTTGGAAATCTCAAGTTTTTTTATGCCACTAGCACATTTTTTTTGCCAGCAGAAAAATGCCTGCTGCTACCTGCCAGTGTCTGAAAAATCATGATCCCCAAACACAAGCCTTCTGTCAATCATTGTCCCCTTACTAGGTTGTCAAAGTTGTAATATGACATATCCCTTGTCATACCATTTCACATAATATGACATATCCCTTGTCATACCATTTCACAAACTGAAATATGGTCACTTTTGGTCCACCTTAATTCCAGTCAGTCACCAATGGCAGCAATCTATAACCCCTTTCATACCCAGTGGCCAATTTGAAAGGTCAGTCCAGTGTGCCATCATGGTTTTGACAAACTCCAAACAATCAAGTATTTCTTCACCCTCTAAAATTTCACTCAAATGCAGATTTTTTCCAACTTGCTTTGTCTTCCAGCATAACTTACTTATGTTCTATAGCCTATTTGATTACTTACTTTCATTAATTTATTTTGCACATCCTCTGCTTTTTGAAATAACATCATAGCATACGAAAATTGGAATACAGGACTAGGCATGCAATCACAGTGACCATACAACACCTAGTTATATGCATCTTTAAGTAGACAACATTAAAAACTTCTTACCACACTTTTCAAGCACTTAATAGTGCTCATATCCCAAACCAAACAGGACTGTACATGATAACCCTGATGAAAATTTGTGTCTACCCATCCAATCATCAAGACTAGCCTTAAAGGTAACCAAAGTAGCACTTTGTTTGACCTGTAGAAGTAACTTATTTCGTAGGCTTGATACACATCAAGTTAAGAACCTAACCTTTCAGTGAGTCTTGTTTATTTTTTGGTGTAAATATAAGTCCCAATATGGATATATTATACAAGCCCAAAGTTTCAAAACTTGGAACTGCAAATGGTTGAGAAATAAGATCGAAGTTTTGAAACTTTGAAATTGTAATAAAAAAAATGAAAACAAAAAATTTTTTTTACATTTTTGCAGGAGGCAACCACCTGCACCAACACACCCCCTGCAAATAAATATACCAACTTCGAGATCGCACTACAGTGAGGGAAAAGGTAAACTCCACATTCCGCGCTATACTGCGATCTCCATTCAAAACATTCAAAGTTCCAAAACTTTAATCTTAAGGTCTCAACCATTTGCAGTTAGACATTCTGAAAAAAGAAGTTATGTTCTTACCATAACGTTCCATGTGGAGTGTTCATCTCGCCTTGGTTATTACACATGGGTTCGGAGCCGATCCTCGGCTCCGTGCCGGCCGACTGCAAGCTCTGCATCGAGAAGAAGCTCGAGGACATCTAATACCCACAATCCCCCTCTGCCTTTACCTCAGATCTAGTTTGCAAGCAAACCAGACATAAAGCACGCACACATGCCAACTATATACATAAAAGTACATATATACAAACATACCAAGGGTATGATAGTAACACTAATACTGCAACAGCAGAAGGAGAATACTCCAGACCAGGCACCAAATCGAACGTTCTTCCTAAGGGTGGGAAGGGTGGGAGTGTAATAACCAAGGCGAGATGAACACTCCACATGGAACGTTATGGTAAGAACATAACTTCTTTATGTGAGAGTGTTCAATCTCGCCTTTGTTCATACACATGGGTAGCGTCCCTAGCTCCATGATCCTGAGGAACTCAAGGGAGAACGTTCTTGAGCACAGTGGAACCAAAGGTTGCCCTATCCCTAGAAACCCTGTCCACTTTGTAATGAGAGATAAATGTATGTGGTTTAGCCCAAGTAGCAGCCGCACAAATAGTGTCTAGTGGTAAGCGAGCTGCGTGAGCCAAAGATGTAGAAACTGATCTGATGGAATGTCCTTTGGGTTTCGCTGATAATGTTTGGTCAGAGGCTTCATAAACATATGTGATACAGTCAGTTAGCCATTTAGAAAGAGTTCGTTTCGTAACTGCAAGACCCTTTCTGCTGTCAGCAAAAGCTACAAATAGTTGATCAGATTTCCTGTGGTCTTTTGTTCTATCCAAATAAAATCTGAGTTGTCTATGGACGTCCAGTTTGTGCAACATATACTCCAATTTATTAGAGTGGTTCTTAAAGAAGGTGGGTAATTCAATGGACTGATTAATATTACTAGAAGAACAAACTTTGGGGAGAAAGGATGGATTAGTGCGTAGGGATACTCTGTCAGAATGAAATATTAAATAAGGATGTTTGACAGAAAGGGCCTGAAGCTCAGACACTCGTCTAGCAGATGTAATGGCCACTAGAAATAAAGTTTTCCATGACAAAAATTTCAATGTGCAACTTGAAGCTGGTTCAAAGGGTGGCAACATCAATTTAGAGAGCAACAGGTTTAAATTCCATGGTGATGTCGGACTTCTGACTGGTGGTCTGATATGAAAAGAACCTTTTAAAAAGGCTTTACAAAGTCTGTGAGCCATAATAGGCACACCACATTCCTCTACATGATAGTTAGAAATGGCAGCTAACTGTACTCTTAAAGTAGCCGGGGAAGCTCCTTCATGAAATAGTTCAGTTAAGAACTCTAAAACCTTGTTTAATGGAGCTCTAACAGGGTCCAAATAATGTGATTCCGCCCAAAAGACAAAACGTTTCCACTTACTGGTGTAGTCTTTGTAGTGGAAACTTTATGAGAAGCTAGTAAAATATCTTGAACCGCCGATGTAAGGGGAACCGACCTGGCTAAAAAGGGAAGCGGAGCAGCCAAGCTGCTAGATGGAGAGATTCTAAAGATGGGTGAGGAACTCCTGACGAGTGAGTCAGTAGATCTGGCTCTGGGTCCAGTATCCAAGGTCCCCGAATGCGGTGATGCAATAGAAAGGGGAACCAAATTTGACGAGGCCAGAACGGGGCAATGAGAATAATAGTCCTCTGAAGGTTGTTTGCTTTCTGTAGAAACTTTGCAATCAGGGGAAATGGAGGAAAAGCATATAGGAGACCCGGGGGCCAATCATGCACCAGCGCGTCCCTGGGGACTTCCCCTGGAGGGGGTAATAGGGCAAAGTAGCTTCTGCACTTGGCGTTCATTGGAGACGCAAACAGATCGCAGGTAGGCTGGCCCCATTTGCGAAAAATCCTTCTCGCAACTGACTGTTTGAGGGACCACTCGTGAGGCAATAGTATTGCCCTGCTCAGCCTGTCGGCTATGACGTTGGATGACCCCGGGATGTGCGTTGCGATCAGAAAGCGACCGGTGGACTCTGCCCATTGCCAAATTCTCATGGCCTCTCTGCATAGTTGGTAAGACCTGGTTCCCCCTTGCTTGTTTATGTACCAGACTACGGACACGTTGTCTGTCTGAACTGCAATGGTCCCTGGAGGAAGAAGGGGAGCAAAGTGTTGCAACGCCAAAAACACTGCCCTCAACTCCAGAACATTGATGTGCAGATTGTACTCCAGATTGGTCCATTCGCCTTGGACTGTCTGTCCCTGAAAGATGCCCCCCGACCGTATCAGGGAAGCGTCCGTGGTTATCGTTAAGCTGACGTGCGGGTAGCACAAATGGTCTTCCGCTGGATAGGTTGCAAGTCTGTAACCACCACATTAGGTGTGATTTGCATGTTTTCGTTATCAATATTTCGTGAGTCAGTGGAAGTTGTTGGAATGACCATTGTGCAAACAGAAGCCATTGTAGCACTCTCATGTGCAGTCTTCCCAATGGTATCGCAATGAGGGAAGCTGCCATGAGACCCAAGACTTTCAGAACAATTTTGCGGTGACTTTCTGGACGACAGCAGAAGGGAAATGTTGATTTGAAGTGCTACTATTCTTTCTGTAGGAAGTTTTAGAACCAAATGATGCGTATCTAATTCCGCTTCTATGAATAAGATATGCTGTGATGGCTGTAGCAAAGATTTTTCGAAATTTACTGAAATTCCAAGGTGTGTACAAAGTTGTAGGGTGTAATCCCTGGCTTGTATCAGTTGACGCCTGGTGGTGGCAGACAGGAGCCAGTCGTCCAGATACGGAAACACTTGGAATCCTAGGCGCCTCAGATGAGACGCTACCACTGCCATGCATTTGGTTAAGACTCTGGGGGCTGTAGTCAGACCAAAGGGCAGGGCTCGAAACTGATAGTGACTGGCTCCCAGCTGGAAGCGCAAATGATCCCTGGACGCCCTGGCCATTTTGATGTGGTAGTATGCGTCCTTCAGATCTATTGAGCACATCCAGTCGTCCTTCCGTAAGAATGGAAGGATCGATTGAAGCGTGACCATTCGGAACTTTTCCTTCTTGACAAAGGTGTTGAGATAGCTTAGGTCCAGAATCAGCCTCCAGTCCCCTGTTTTCTTTGGAACTAAAAAGAACCTTGAGTAAGTTCCGAATCCTATTTGGTCTGCTGGGACTGGTTGGATGACTCTTTTTTCTAGCAGCTTTGAAATTTCTGTAGCTGCTGGGTCTCGCAGATGGGGTGGTACATCTGGGAGTTTTCTCTTTGGAATGGGTGTGGTTAGAAAAGGGATTTTGTAACCTCTGGTAACAATGCTTTTTACCCAATTGTCTGAAGAAAGGTTTTGCCAGGCCTGAGGGTATAAAGCTAAGCGACCCCCGACTGCCTCCAGAGCAGGACAGTCGGGCCTCCTCTCAGGAGTGCTGAAAAGGTTTGCCAGGGAGGTTATCCCTGTCGCCTTGGTTTTGCGGACCCCCTCTGCCGCCAGGGCGGCATCTTCCACCTCTGCCCCCCCCTCTGCCTCTAGAGGGGGCATCACCCTGTGTGTTTGGGAAAGATCCTTGGGGTTTTCGAAACCACATTTTCCCACCACGTTGCCCTTTGGGGTATGGTCTGGAAGGGGTGGAAAAACGGACTCCGACAGCAGACAGAGTCTTTCCCTCCTGTTCACACCGGGTAAGGGTCTCCTTTACTTTAGGGCCAAAAGTGTGGCTCCATCAAATGGGGCGTTAGTAAAGGAAGACTTGAAGGCTTCCCAAGCGAACATAAGCGCATCCAGGATTGCCTACGAAGAGCAATCGCTGAAGCCGCTGCCCTACTCGATCCTTCGGCTGCGTAGGATATCAGCCTCATGGACGAGTTTACAATGGAAGTAAGGGTGTTGAGATGCGCTGTAACTTTCTCTGAAACAGCAGCATCTGTAGTACCCTGGAGGGTATCTCCCAACTCTTTGACTAGATCCCTCTGTAAGCATGTAAAATGAGTCAAATAGTTCAGGGAACGCATAGAGAAAGCCGCTGAACTGAAAATGCACTTCCCGTATCTGTCCATGGTCCTAGAATCTTTGTTAGGCGGATGGACAGATGAGGAAGACTCCGACATCTCCTTTTTCGTGGCCGCTGCCACCACCATAGCGTCTACTGGAACTCCTTTGGTGAGGTAAGCCTTGTCCTGTGGTGCCGTAATGTACTTATTTGGCTTCCTAGGGACTGGTTCCACCATGTCAGGAGTCTCCCGCCTTCGAGCAATTAATTCCATTAACTCATCAAAGGGCGGAGTGACCCAGGAGGAGGAAGGGCGGGCACCAAATGCCTTCAGCAAAACTGACTCATCCTCAGAAGGGGGGAGGGCTTGCCAGTCACCTCTCTGTTTTAGGATCTCCAAGATGTCAGAAAAAGAGACATCCTCTGAAGGTGACTTAGGGGACCCTTCTGACTCATCTAAGTCAGTATCAGATGTCAAGGATTCTTGTGGAGAATCCAAGTGTCTCCTCTTACACAGTCTTTTCCTAGGGACTTCTTCGTGGGGAGCATCCGAAGAAGCCTCCGAGGAAGAGGGGGCACCCTCCAGGGGTGGCTGAGACACTGGTGCCCGACGCTTGGACGTGGCCGTGGGTGCAGAGGAGGATAACGGTCCTTTGTGGGGAGGAGAAGCTGTACCTGCTGATGTGGTTGTCTGGGTAGACAACACCTTCCTCATGAGGTCGAAGGCCCCCGGATCCCGAGTCGAGGTATCTCCCGGTTCCAAGGAAATGGGAAGAATCTCCGAAACAGGAGCCGAAGGCACCGACCCCGAGGACGGAACCGAGTCAATCCGTGCGAGGCCCGAGAGGAGCGTCGGAACGAAACATCGGTCCGACTCTCGGTCCCGGAACCAAGGATGGATCTTCGGCCCCGAGACTCCAGTACCGGATCGGATGGAGTCGAGGTGAACGGTGCCGAACGAGAAAAAGACGGTTCTGGCACCGAGGGCTCCACAATCATCAGTTCAGCTTCTTCCGGCTCTGAAGACTGGACAGGTCTCGGAGGAGGAACAGATGGAGATAGTGGCAGGCCTTCAAGTCTCGACATCAACTGAGAGGAGACCGAGATAAGCTTGGATAGGGCCGTATGCTCCATCAGTTTCTGCACCACACGGTCCACATCGGTGTCGGAAAGGGGCCTGGAAGAACGAGTCGAAGGGATCGAAGACGGAGCCGACCTCAGCAGAGTCGGTGGAGGGAGCTCCGTCACCGGTTCCAAGACTCGAGGCTCGGAAACTGCCAACAGTTGAACACTTGGCCCCGAAGTCTGTGGAACCGGTGATCTAACTATACCCGAAGAGCTCGGAGCCGATGACTTGGGCTCCGACGTCTTCGACCCCTTCGAAGACTTGGATGCCTGGTCTGAAGCATCTAGAGCCTCCTGGAAAGAGGGTTTCAACAATCCTCTATCCATCAGTTTCCTGCGCCTATCTGTCATGACCCTCCCACTAAAAGAGTGACAAATAGAACAGTCCTCTTGTAAGTGGAGAGGGCCAAGACAGTAGACACAGGAACTGTGGTTGTCTGTGACCGACATCTTTTGGCCACACTGACAACGTTTGAAGCCAGATTTTATTTTCTCAGACATAATAAAAAGAGAAGAGAAGAGAAAGTCCAGTCCAGTAATAGTAAATCCAGGTAACAAATGTCAAATCCGGTAATTTGTAAGTCCGATTGTCACTTGCTTAAGAAAGCAAGACTACAAAAAATTTCAGTCAAAAGTTATCCAAGTAGGGGTGGTAGGCCCCGAAAACTCTATACCAGTTAGTTAAACTAAGTTAAACTAATCTAATGGTACCGAGAAATCTACTCTACTCACACACCATACACTAACTTTCAATGACTAGATCTTACAGAAGTTTTTTTGAAAATTTAACCAAAATAGATAAAATCTTATCTGTAAAAAGCCTCGAGCTAGCCTCCAGCGATGCGTATGCAGCAGCGGCAAACTAGATCTGAGGTAAAGGCAGAGGGGGATTGTGGGTATTAGATGTCCTCGAGCTTCTTCTCGATGCAGAGCTTGCAGTCGGCCGGCACGGAGCCGAGGATCGGCTCCGAACCCATGTGTAAGAACAAAGGCGAGATTGAACACTCTCACATCTTCAAGCTTGTGAAGGGAATCCCCCAATATACTTGTTTGTAAAGCCACTGATTCTAAGAAAAAACAGGTCAAATAGAATTAAGTTTTTCATGGCTCAAAAATCAAAACACAGGTTACAGCGAAGCAGCCAGTAGGCTGCGGAGTACAGACAGTGTTGTGCTAATCTATCAGGATAGTCAAAGGACTTTAGGTGTTTAACTTTCCTTGGTTATAAATCATTGGGATCTTTCCAGTTGAGCGATATGTTTGGATTTATACATACCAAAAGGACAGTGTATTTGATTCTGGGTAAGGTAAGGGAAGAGTACATTGGTAGAATGACATCCTTCAACCTTAAAGATATTCCCTTACAAACTGACTGGACCAAACGGATAGTGAAAATATGCTAACTGAATGAGAGAGAGTTCTCTACATAAGTGCCAGGCTTCTTATGACAACATCTGCTTTTAGAGGAGTACCACTTCTAACATATGAGATGGTTGCAGCTTTTGTGTGGAATGCTGTTATGCCACACTTTTTTCATTTAGCTTGAGACCAGTTTCACTGCACCCATTTTGTACATATTCCAGCCTTTTTGGGGCTGTTTATACTAGTGGATGAACAAATAACACTACCCAGATTGCAGTCATCAGCAAACCTGGTCAGCTACAGTTCAGGGTTATTAGCTTGGA
>NC_056739.1:1566803839-1566808839 GCF_019279795.1 Protopterus annectens
TGACAACAATCTCCTGTATTCTCTTGCAAGATGGAAGCCTTTTCTTACACAGAAAAACATCCATGCCCGGCTAAAATTTGCAAAACAATACATCAAGTCTCCCAAAAGCATGCGGGAAAATGTGTTATGGTCTGATAAGACCAAGGTTGAACTTCTGGCCACAATTCCAAAAGGTATGCTTGGTGCAAAAACAACACTTCATATCACTAAAAGAACACCATCCCTATGGTGAAGCATGGTGATGGCAGTATCATGCTTTGGGGTTGCTTTTCTTCAACTGGAACTGGGGCTTTAGTCAGTGTGGTGGGAATTATGAACAGTTCCAAATACCAGTCACTTCTGGCCCAAAACCTTCAGGCATCTGCTAGAAAGCTGAACATGTAGAGGAATTTTACATTTCAATACAACAATGACCCCAAGCATACATCCAAATCAACAAAATAATGGCTTCACCAGAAGAAAATTGGTTTTGTAATGGCCCAGCCAAAGCCCAGACCTAAATCCAACAGAAAATCTGTGTGGTAAGCTGAAGAGGGCTGTGCACAAGAGATGCCCTCACAATCTGACAAATGTGGAGCGCTTTTGCAAGGAAGAGTGGGAAAATATTGCCAAGTCAAGCTGTGCCATGCTGACAGACTCCTACCCAAGAAGACTGAACGCTGTAATTAAATCAAAAGGTGCTTTATCAAAGTATTAGTTTAAGGGTGTGCACACTTACACAACCAGCTTATTGTATGCTGTTTATTTTTTATATTTTTTCACCAAACAGATCTGTTTGTTTTTCAATTGAATTGTACAGGTTATAAGTCACATTAAAGGTGGGAAAAGTTTTAAAAAGATTTATTGTTGTCTCATTTTTTTATATCACAAAAAACTGGCATTTTAACATGGGTGTGTACACTTTTTATATCCACTGTATGTGTGTGTATATATATATATATATATATATATATATATATATATATATATATATATATATATATGGGAACACTACTGAATCTCAAACCTTTGAAATCTCGAATTTCAAAAGCTCAAGACCATGTAGCCGAAACCCCACATTCCCGAAAGACCAGAAGCACGAAATTCAAAATCCCGATGTTAAGGGATTTTGAGTTAGCGCTTCTGGTGTTGCAGTTCAGGTAAGTATGTGTGTGTAAGTGTGTTTGTGAGGGGCTTTAGTGTGTGTAAGTGTGTGTTGAGACTGTGGTGTGTGTGTGTGTGTGTGTGTGTGTGTGTGTGTGTGTGTGTGTGTGTGTGTGTGTGTGTGTGTGTGTGTGTGAGGGGCTGTAATGTGTGGGTGTGAGTTTGCCTTGTGTGTATGTTTGTGCGATCTCAGAGTTAGAATATTAAAGTGGGGGGGGTGGGGGCACAGCCCCCCACATGTGTGTGCTGTACGTATGTAGTACTTTCGCGATTTTGAATTTCGCGGTTTTAATATTTCGGTAATGTGGGGTTTTCAGTAGTGAATCCATATATATATATATATATATATATATATATATATATATATATATATATATATTTTTTTTTTTTATTGACATTTGTTAACCGGGTTGGTCCAACTGGGTTTGTGGACCATTTTCAGTGGAGATCCAAAGAGAAAAGCTCCGTTAAACACACGGTTTACATAACAAGATCATTACATGACAAGAAAAGACAAATCTAATCTAAATTAATAAAAATACAAGTGGAACATATAATATGGTGATGCAAAAATCAAACAGTATAAAGGTAAATAATTTTCAGAAGTAACAATGTATTTACATATTTACAAGAAAAGTTTAATCTTCAGGAAAAAGGAAAGAGAGAATAGAATGCAGTAGAGGCAATACAAGCTGTATGTGGGGTAGATTAAGGAGGGGTGGTGAAAGTTTAGGTTGGGGTTTGGCAGAGACAAATTTTAGTGATGAGTAGGTGAATTTTAAGTTTTTCTTTAAAGTGGGATGGATGAATGATGGAACGTATGTCTCTGGGAAGATTGTTCCAAGCTTGAGTAATGGAATATTTATAGAGGAGCTTACCTATTGTTTTTTTGGGTTGGTAAGTATGTAGTAGTAATTGATTAGAGGAGCAGAGAGTACGATAAAGAGAACAGCTAGAGATGAGGGAAGTGAGAGCAGGGCAGGATGAAGGTTTGTAGAGAATGGTGTGTAGCATTTGAAGTTGAGATAACAGCAGTGCATGGGGGAACTCAAGCCAATGGAGAGAATTTAAGGATAGGCAGTGATTGTGCATTATATGGGGTGTTAGTGACAAGTCTAGCTAGCTTATGGTACGTTTGCTGGAGTTTATTTAAGATTGTAGTTTGAAAGTTGGTAAACACAGGGGCTGCATAAGTGAGGGACTGTAGGAGAAAGGCTTGGGCAAGGGAGAGTCTTGCGTTTGGTGTTAGGACTTTTTTGTTACAGTAAAGTAAACCCAGTTACTGGTGTGTCTTTTTTATACATTGAAGTATATGCATATTGAATTTCAGTTCATCGTCAATGATTATGTCTAAGAATTTACTGTGAGCTTCAGGTTTGAGAATAATGCTATTTGAGGAAGTGATGGTAAAGGTGGATTTGTGGAGAGCGAGTCAGCGGGGAAGAAATATTAAGAGTTTGGTCTTTTTAGGGTTAAGGATGAGAAGGTTACTGGTTAGCCACTGTTCAGTAGATAGAAAGACTTGTTGAGTATGATTGTGGAGTTCAGAGATGTTGTCAGAGATGGAGATGAGAGTAGAATCGTCGGCATATTGGATGAGGGAGGATTGTTGGCTGGATGTGTGGAGGTCATTGGTAAAGGCATTGAACAGGAGGGGACCCAGGATGGAGCCTTGGGGTAAACCTGTTGGGACAGATATGAAAGGAGAAGAGGAAGAGAGCCATTTAACAGATTGCTGTCTACAGGAAAAGTAGCTGGAGAACCAAGCAAGGGAGGAGGAGGAAAGATTGAGATTAGCAAGTTTTGACAGCAGAAGGGGATGGGAGACGGTATCAAAGGCCTTGGAAATGTCAAGGAAGAGACAGGAGATTATTATTGTCTAGGGCCTCTGCAATGGTATGGGTGAAGGATAGGAGGGCAGTTGTTCTGCTATGGTTGGGAAGAAAACCATGCTGAGTAGGAGTGAGAAGATTGTGAGTGAGGAGGTGGTTTAGAAGTTGTGAGTGGACGCATTTTTTGAGAATCTTGGAGAGGGTTGATAGGATAGCTATGGGGCGATAGTTGATGGGCCAGTAGAGTTGCCACCTTTATGTAGTGGGACGGTAAAGATGGATTTCCAAAGGGTTGGGACAATGTATTTTTGTATAGATCAATTGATTAGTATGGATACTGGATAAGCTATGGTGTCTGCAGCTAGTTTGAGGAAGGTAGGAGGTAGATTATCTGTGTATGGAGAGCAGGGTCTGAGCTTATAAAGAAGAGATCAGATGTAGGAGGTAGAAACAGGGTGGAAGGAGAAAGAAGGAATATTAATTAGGTTGGGAGGGATAGACAGAGGAGTAGTGTTACCGTTTGATAGTATGAGTGTCTGGATGGTATCTATGAAGTGTTTGTTAAGCAGAGTAGCTGTTTCGAGAGGGGATGTGTGGGGGAAGGGGCTAGGGTTTGAGGGACAACCTGGAAAAAGTATTTTGTTGGATTTACTGTTTAGTTTGGCAGAGTTGTAGAAGGACTTTTTATCTGCATTGGTTTGTTTCTTAGTAAGATTTGTGAGATGTTTATAGCTGTGGAGAAAGGATAGTTCTTTGGTTTTGATCCAGGTTTTCCAGGCTTTATCTCTTTTGAGCATAAGGGACTTAGTTTCGTTAGAAAGCCAGGGAGCAAAATTGGATTTAATTCTAATTTTTCTGATAGGAGCAAGGGAGTTTAAGGTGTTCAGGAAGATGCTATTAAATCTGTTTACTTGGTCAAGTGGGATTATTTTAAGGAATGACCAGTCAGTGGAAGATAGTATAGAGTTAAATTGGCTTAGATTAAAGTTAGTAAGTTTATGGCAATCTCGATAAAGTTAAGGTTTGGGAGGTTGGGTGGGGAATCTGAGCACAGAGGTGGGGAGGTGATCACTAAGTTGGTCTGGTAGAGTAGAGGGGTTGTGGTAGAGGTGAGGAGAGTTAGTGAGTATCCAGTCTGTTATGGAGCTGGAAGATGAATTTTTGTGGAGCCGGGTGGGGGAAAGTTGATGGAAACCATGTAGACTGATACTGGTTTGTGGAGGGTTAGTTTTAAGTTTTGTCCAGTCTAAGTTGACGTCTCCTAGTATGAGGGTTTCATAGGGTATATTAAGGGAAAATCAGGCTAGTATATTTTCAAGTATGGATAAATTGTTCCCAGGAGGGATAAAGATGGAGGCAAGAGTTATTTTCTTGTGGAGGTTGAGGTGGTAGTTAAGGATGATGAGTTCAGCAGGGTGAAAGTTGGGGATAGGTGTGGGAAAGGGTGAGAGGTTGAGGTTGTTGGAATGGAGGATGGCAACACCACCCCCTTTCCTAGGGAATATATCTGAGTGGTAGATATTATACCCAGGTGGGAGAATTTTGTTGTTGGTGAAATGTGGCTTAAGCCAAGTTTCAGACAAGGTAAGGATGTGTGGGTTTATGTGGGCAATCCAGGCATGAAAGTCTGTGATTTTGTTGGTAAGGCTTTGAATATGCATGGAATAAATTAATAGATGTTTGGATGTAGTAGAGTTAGTTGTAATAGGCTGGGAAGGATGAGGAGTAATTGGAGATGGAGGGGGGGTGGAGGATAAGGGGTGAGGGTGGCTAGGAGGAGAGAATGAGGGGCCAGGGTTGGGTGGATATCTCCAGATATAAGTATGTTATAAGTGTGTTGGGGTGTATAGGTATACTAAGAAGAAGTTTGTATAGTTTGCGTTTAGATTTGTAGGTAGGAGAGAGTGTTTGCACTCTAAATAGTTTGTGAGGACTTGAGTTGGGGAGGTTAAATAGGATAGGAGAGATATTATAGAAGGAGGGTGTTGAGTGAGTTGTAAAAATATGGGAGGCTGGAGAGTGGAG
>NC_056739.1:1567178839-1567266966 GCF_019279795.1 Protopterus annectens
ATACACCTGAACAGGTTGTTAGAAGGAAAGAAACATCCTACATGCCATCTGGTAGTACTTCATCCAGAACAAACAAACAATGCATGTGTTCATTTTCCTATAGAAACTCAGTCTCACCCCCGGAGGCAAAGGTCTTACAGCAGGGGGAGACAGAAACGGAAAGGGTTGGGGAACGAGCAGATGAGTCCCACTTTGAAGAAAATGTGGGAACGAGTGGACAGTCACTAGTTATTAATCTCTCTAGCAGAGACTTAACTGTTTTTGATGAGCAGGTTTTAAATAAAGGACTTACATTTTATTCCTTCTACCTATAGTGATCTGGCTGAAACTATCATTGACCTTAAAATGTTTGCACAACATGTACAGTTGAAATTAGAATTTGGTAATGAAAGTAGCCAGGAACATACTAGAATGTTCCGTACTCCAAGCACTTATGTGCCAATTTTACATCCACTTATAGACACCTTTGTCAGATTAGTGGAGAATGATGTATACAATACTAAGAAATCTAAAAATAGCACTAGGAATAATTTGTCATATAAACAAAGACAAGCTCTTAGAAATCTAAGCAGTGATCCTTCTATAGTCGTCAGACCGGCTGATAAGGGAGGACCTATTGTTGTAATGAATCATACGGACTACAATGAAAGTATGAACAGATTGTTACAAGAGGAACATTTTTATACAAAAATTGAGATGAATGATGTTATTAATAAGGTATTTAGAATATATGATATGCTGGATGATTCATTGAAAAGTTTTGATATTAATATTGATCTGTTTAAATTTCTAAAGGTGAACAAACCCCTAATACCGGTGATTCAAGGTTTACCGAAAGTTCATAAATGTATATTTACACCTCCCATGCGACCAATAGTAGCAGGATGTGGCTGGGTGACAGAACCCTTTTCCATTTACTTGGAGCGTTACTTTAGACCTGTTATTGAAATTAGTTCATCTATATTAAGGGATAGTAAACAGTTTCTTTTAGATTTATATGCCTATGTTAAGACGCTGAATGAAGATGAGCCATACATTTTGGTTACACTTGACGTTAAGAGTCTGTTTACCGTCATTCCCAATGAGGCTGACGTTATAATGACTCGCAATTATCTGTTAAGACATTCAGGTTTGGATAATAAGACCATTGATTTGTTAACTCTATTTCTTGAAACTGTCTTACAGAACAATATTTTTTTGTTTAATGACCGTATCTATATACAGAATGATGGCGTAGCTATGGGCACATCTTGTGCCAATAGCTACCCCAATGTAGTTATGGCACAGTGGGAGGATGAGTCATTGTTCACCCTGGATAGCTTTAAAATGAATGTAGGATTTTACAAGGGTTTTGTGGACGATTTGTTCTTAGTTTGGAAGGGCAATGAAAGTGAACTCATGAATTTTCATTCTGTTCTCGATGGTTTGACGAGTTTCCTTGAGTTTACCATGTTCTTTTCTCGGCAGAATATTTCATTTCTGGATATTCACATTGAAAGACTAGAAAATGGTCTTCTTAACACAGGGGTGCATAGAAAAGCATGTTTTAGAAACACACTCTTCCATAGGGATAGCATGCACCCACATTATGTGTTTGGTAATGTCATCCACAGTCAGGTTATGAGAGTGTCCAGATTGAATCCTACACTTGAAGGCTATAAACAGGAACTAAGCCATATCACCCATAAGCTTATCAATAGAAATTATAAACATATTGAGGTTGATCAGATTATAAAGAAAACTAGTACCCTAAAAAACACAAGAGCAGCTCCCTATTTTTCTGATAACAATAACGATGTACATTATGTGAGGCCAATAAGGGATAACTTTCAGTTAAGTTTCCCTACATTTTTCAGTTCTGACATTGGAACTATTCACAATATAATTAAGAGACACTGGGGCACCCTACTTTTAGATGATGGTATCAGAGGAATTGTTGGGGACACACCAAAATTTCTGTATAAGAATAAAACGAATCTGAAACAAATTCTATGTCACTCAGCACAAGTTGGAATGAATGATAATCATATAGTTAGACCGGACAACACTGTGCCATGCAACAGCTGTAACCAGTGTGAATACATTGATTCAACATCAGTCTTCATTCATCCTACAATGGGACAAGAGTATACATTCCATACAGCTACTAATTGTCATAGTGAAAATGTTATTTACCTTGCGAAATGCTCACATTGTACAGCGTTTTATTTAGGTAAAACAAATGGAAAATTGCGTGAACGCATTAGGGAGCATTTATATCAAGTACGTATTGGTTCTGAGGTAAGTGTCCTAGCTAAACATGTTAAAATGGCAGGACATGAACATTTCTTTAAGTTTCTAGTTGTGCAGATTATTAACCCTAGTCTACGGGGTGGTGACCTTGAGAACTATACTGAAGAGTGCGAACTAAGGTGGATCATCAGGTTTAGGACTGACAAGTTCCCTGGTTTAAATGAGAAGGTACCGCTAAAACCTGTCCTTCGTAACAGAAGAATCTACATGTTGACATAACGTTTAAAACTTTTGCAATTGACACTCGTTTATGCATCGCTGGCATAGTACTAATTACATCTATTACTAATGATCGTCTGTGTATTTACTTAAGGTACACCACTTTATTTTTTTATTTAAATGACAAATCCAAATCCATTTTAGAACTAGCCGTTTGTTATATATTTGTTATTGGCAGCTTTCTATTGATATTTACTTCAGATTTAGTTTGTTTACTTATGTTAAGGTAGGATTTGAGTTTAATTATTCTATGTTACTATTTAGTTAATATAGTCAATATAGTTATCTATGTTGATAAATGACCAAGATATAGTATTATAGAATTTCCTTAAGTCACTGTTAGGAACTGTCATTAACGTTATAATATAATATGATTTTAGGTGTCGCACATATGGTTTAGGTGTTGCATGTATTTACTGTCATTTGCCAAGACATAAGGTATTATGTGTTGATACAATGCTGATAAATGTTTTTATGATGTTTTATTTTATTTTTTAACATCTCTTAATATTTGATTGCTGTTGTCCTATGTGAAATACCAATTTAATGAAGTGTGTCGTAGACAATGACATTAACCAATCAGTTTTATGTATTTTAAATGTTCCGCTAAATTATTGCTTTTATGAGTCTGATTAAGCCATATTGGTGAAAGCGCTAACTCTTATATAATAAAGTCATTTCACTTCGTTGTGGACCTTATCTGGTTCTCACCTGTTTTATTCTGATATAGAAGATTTGTCCTGTGGATTATTTTCATCGAAGACCTGTTTTATAGACTATTTTCATCGTGAAGAGTATCTGCTGTGTGTGGCTGCTGTGGATGTGCTTCACTGGTTTTATTTACATTATTGTTAGATACACAGTGGCCTTTGCCCTTTGGGGGTGCATTTTCTTGTTACTGTTATTAATATATATATATATATATATATATATATATATATATATATATATATATATATATTTATACACACATATACATAAAATAAAATTCTATCCAGAAGGGCTCATAAGGCAAACAATGCAGTTGTGAATTAAATACACAGAATGATGAGAAGGCACATATGAAATAATAAAATACCATTCAGTTAAACTGGATAGAATATGTGCAGAAAAATCTGATCTACAGATAAATAGACCCCCTATCTGTCTCTTACTATCAAATACTAACACTAATTAAGTAAGAGAAAAGTTAAAAATACACCAGACAGACCATTTGTACAGCTACATCATTATTTTTTCCAATAAAAGACAAGTCTGAGATATTAATGTACATTTCAGGTTCTCAATTGTGTTTTACTCCCCAGAAACTGTTACTTTATTTCCTTTTACAGAAAACATTACAGCAGTGTTTTTCTTCTTTTCCTTTCCCACAGTAAAATAATTAAACCAGTTCTGCTACCTGTATAATACAGAAGGCTTAGGTACATCAGCCCAAAACAACAGACAGTGATAACCTGTTAAGTTATGTAGTCCAGAGTGTTATATATAGTATGTTTTGCTGTTACCTCATTGAAATGTATGTAGTGTTGATATTTTCTCCCTGAGCCTCTGCTGAAAGGGGACTTTTCCAAGTCATGTAAATGTTGTTGTTGTTTTTCTTTCGGCTTTTCCCAGTTAGGGGTCGCCACAGTGGAACTCCCGTCTGCTAATGATTGGCAGTTGATTTTTTTTATGGTGCCGAGGTGCCAGCCCGACGCCCAGCCTTCATACACCATTACACCGTTAAAAAGTGTTCTCTTAACTCAGCCTGCCTTTTCTGTTAAAGTTTGACAATAAAAATAAACCAATTTGCTCCCCTATCCCTCGTCTTTATGACCGCAGTAGTTCCTACTTGGACTTTGAACAAACAGGCTCCACCTACCCTGTTTGGTGTTCTCTCTCCTTTACATTGACAACAACAGATGTTAACAACTTTTTATGATGAAGAAAAAGATCCACAGAGAACAGCAGCTCAGTAAGCCTATTCAAATGTGCAGTCAGTTCTCACAGCATGTGCATGTCATGAGCTGTTTATTTTATCACTTCATTCACTAAGGGTACCTGTCCCGTAACCTCAGGAAAGGAGATTGCTATCCAAGCCACATCAGCGGCATGTGCTTTGCTTTTTTCTTTAATTAAATATTTGATACCACTGCCATAATTCTGTTTTAAATCCAAGCTCTCTTTTTCAATCTGTTTTTCACCCACCAACATTATAGAACAATTTTTTCCATTTCAACTAATGGGACTGTTCACAAGGACAGGAGGATGGGCAGGGGTATTTAAACGGCTCCAGCAAAAAGATGTTGCCTTAAAGGCATGGGAACTAATATGTCGGGGAACTAAATATCAAGTTGACAACTTAGTGTATATAGGGGAAAAAGTTGATGGAATTTTCAAGCCCAATAAGTATCGAACAGCCCTGAAGGAACAGAACTCTTTATTTGGAATTGATGTATGAAAAACTTTGAATTACTGCTGATAAACACCAGAAATGCACTATTTATATTTGAGACTGTTGCAATGTTAGAATGCTTAGTGGAGCAAATATAATAAATCTTTTATTTTTTTTTAAAACACAAGTGGACCGATTGAAACTGACCCCATTTAAGAACTTCCTGAACCATGGGGGTGTATCAATACCTGCTCTCTGTCTCCAATTTATATGCATGTAGCAGAGTGCAGATATTATAATATAAGCAGTAGAAAATTAAAGTAAAAGTTAATAGAAAGCCAATGTACACTGGTGTACAAAAGTTGGCTGAAAACAAATAGTTATCGTGGCAGTTGTATACAGGCATAAATAAATATTGGACATGGCTGCCCCTGCACTGTAAATAAATAAAAAAAATCATGATTTCAAGGGGCCAGTCGGGAATTCATGGCACCCCATTATTTTAGCCACAAAACCAGGAAATTCCGAGGAATTCATTACGGCTGAGAGGTATGCACATCACATCCCACACTCTAAATGGGTATTACTGCTGTTGTACAAATAGAGCGGTTTGGGCTTTTATAGTTTTTAATTGCAATTTTTATTACTTTTTATCTTAAAGACTGAGGTGGTCGTGCTGCGGTAGCATTGTCGCCTCACAGTAAGACTTTGTCATAAACTCCTCATCGATTCTCAGCTAGAGCGTCTTCTGTGTGGAGACATGCGTGAATGGGCGTACCTTCATTGAAGGTTGTGCGTCAAGGCCAGCAACTCGGCACGTAAAAATCTACTACCAATCATTAGCGGACCGGAGTTCCACTGTGGCAACCCCTAACCGGGAAAAGCCGAAAGACACAACAACATCTTAATTGAGGGGGAAAAGCAACCCATCTGGAAAGCAGTGTTATTTTGAACACTGAACAGAAGTGTTACTGATATCTATTTAAGTTACGCCACTTGGCAAGGAAAAGAAACAGGGTTGATATCTGAGGATGGGCGATTGTTATACAGTCATTCAGCCAAACTGGCAAGTACTGGAAAAGAGTCTGCATCTGATTTTATTTTGAAGTTCAAAATATGCTTTTATTTCATTTTTAATTGCTGATAGCAAGGAAAAGAATATGGTGCTGTGTTTTCCTTTTTTTACTAAGCAAGTATCAGATTTGCAAAGTGGGGGATACATTTTTAGATTTATAATAGGCAATGCATGGATTATGCAGGTATTACCCTAGAAATAACCTGTCCTATGATTTGATTAAATAAGTAATTCCATTATATGATATTACCTATATAACACAGTCTTCTCTAATTAAATAACATTTGTCATTCCTGTTCTACTTCTTATAACAGTTATTCATTCCATACACGTTTGTGTGAACAGATTAGCACTATCTTTTACTTGAAGCAGTATTCATCAGTGTATTTACCTCAGTCTAATGAAGTCTTTCGAATTTAGTTTGTCAGTAATTACGCGTCAATATTCATTTATTAAACTTAATATACTGTTAACTATCACAATGTACAGCAAGTTTCCTTGACATAATTATTTAATTTAAAGATCAAAGGTTAATACACCACAAACTGGAGAATTTTTTTTATAATTAAGTCACTGGCAGACAGTCTCCATTCTATCTCTCTTTTTTGATTACATGTTAACTTTTGCTGTTGCCTGCCATTGAAGCAAGAGAAAGATATTCATCAAATTCTTATCTGCAGTAATACCTAAGAGGGTATTAGGACTGCTTCTCATTCATGCTGTGTTCTGGTACAGAACCTAGTGAAATAGATCATCACAGCCTGTACTCTACAATTTTTGCAGGTTTTGGAGTCCCTTGCTTCCAAAGAGCATGATGTAACTGACTTTAGTTGACATTTTTTGTGGGAATATAATACTATGCTGACTTCATGCATATAATACTGCTAAGAGAGACATTTTGTTGGTTAATGGCTGTGATTAAGGATACACCCCCTACACTCCTTTCCATCACTGCCTGGTTCCTGCAGTGCCAGGGTTGTTAATTGACCCAGGTCATCTGCGTCACAGTATAGGCTCCTTGCCTCTGATCCATGGAGGTGGTCTTATATTGTTGTATAATCATTTTTGATAATATTCTTCTATCTGACTATAACAAAATTATTTTACAGTATATATTCATAGCTGTTATTGGCTTATAGTATAATGCTAACTGTAGGGCTTTATCTGCTTTAGGAATCAAAATAATTCTACCTTTTGTCATTCAGCAATGCTTAGTTCCATTTTGTATTATAAAATAATGAATCATTTAGCAAGGCAGAGCCAAAATATCAGCAAAGGCCAATAATCCACAGACATGGACAGGGATGACTCATAATTATATTCTAAGTTCCCCAGCCTTATCTGTAGAACATCCCTAATTTGCATTTTATGCTAATTGAAGGAATAATCACAGATGAGTGTACTTACTCGAGCATAACCACCATTTAGGATGTGTTGGACCTTTTTGATGCAAAAGGAGTTTCTTTTGAGTTTATTTCCAAAACCTTACGCATGTTTAATGTTGGCTACTTAGATTCTTTGTACTGCAGACCATTCCTACTAGTCCCTTACTGCTGTAGTATTCTGCATTCATATTGGATGCCTGCTTAGACTGTCTTTTCTAATAATCAGATTGCAACACCTAAATGCCAGATTGCATTATGAAATTAAATTCATATTGCCAGTCCAAATGTGTGATACAGAGCCTTAAAATTATTGCTGTGTTCTAAACATTTAGACTTTGTCAATGTTGTATGTACTTATGGTATGAAGTTAACACTGTGACCTTTCTGTTTAGTTCAAATAAATCTTAGCTAACTGATATATTTCCTCAGTTGTTTGTCTTTTCGGCTTTTCGGTTAGGGGTCGCCACAGAAGAAATCCAGTTCGCTAATGATTGACAGTAGATTTTTTTATGGTGCCGAATTGCCAGCCCAACGCCCAACCTTCAGCGAAGGCACGCCCATTCACGCATGTCTTTCGAAGGCCACTCTACCGCGGGGAGGACATGCAGACTCCACACAGAAGGCACTCCAGCCGTGAATCGAACAGGAGAACCTCTTGCTGTGAGGCAACAATGCTACCACTGTACCACAGCAGCTTCAATACATTTCCTCAGTGTACACAGTGGACTCTTGTAACTCTGATAAAAGCATTTATAAGGAAATGCTAGAGACAATATGACACTGAAATAGTAAGATTACTATTTCAATGTCATATTGTCTCTAGCATTTCCTTATAAATGCTTTTATCAGAGTTACAAGAGTCCACTGTGTACATTTATAAGGCTTCTGGGAACATATGTACTCACTTTGTGTCAGAATGTGCTTGTAAGCAACACCTCTCAACCTACAGACATTGAAAGTAAGTACAAAGGCCTTGAAAAGCCATTACATCCAGCCAAAAATCTAGGAACCTGGTTGGCATACATTTGTAGGTTGAGTAACACACAAGCTCTCAGCTGTCCCTGATTTTGTAGAACATCACTGATTTTACCTCATATCTTTGCCCTGAACCTTGTTAAATGTATGATTTTCTAGTAAAAATCACTGAGGATCACAGTCGGTCAGTAATGCCAGACATTAGATTTTCATACCTCTTATTGTTCAGAAACTGCATGCTCATGCAAAACTTGTTGACCTAAGTTTTTTAAGCGAAATAGAGTAGTATATAAAACTTGTCCCTAATTTTGAGCCATTTCCTCTCTTACTTTTGGCTTTGTGCCCAATTCTTGAACAAAGAATTTGAGAGCTAACGTAATTCCTTCCACTCCCATTGGGATTATGGGACTCGTTGCAGATACATGGATTTAAAAAACTGAGAATGACAAAAATACACAAAATGAAAGCATGCTGTCAGCGACACAATGTAAAATCTGTAGACGTTAATGATATTGCAGAACTTTACCTCACAGACATTTATTTTTTGCTTCTGAGAAAGAGATGTAATTATGGGTGTTACTAGTATGTTGGTCTTATAAAATTATTTCCTTTTTACTAAGCAACTTCAAAGCTGTATGTGACAAGCGGAATTGGGAAATCATGTTAAGGATAAAATCAAGCCTGATGATAGGAGTGCACCTCCCAAAGATAGAGTTATTTAGAAAATCATATGTAGGGGATAAATAAAGCCCTAAAATAGGAATGTGCCTTCTGAATGAGTAGTTGAGAGGTCTACTTTTAAGTTACATTGATGTATGCTATCAGTATAATGTAATGCATGCTGGTTTTTTGTTTGATTGTTTTAAAGTAGTATTTTAAATAAGATTTCATAACATTGTGGAGGGCAGTTTAAAATAATTATTACCATTGTTTTACTTTTCAAAAAGAATTTTTATAATTTGAGATGCTATGCAGTAAGGATTTATGCCGTTTTTTTTTTCTTTAAAAGCTAAAGCAAGTCATGTTCATTCACTAATAACTAATTAATTACTTTGAAACTTTTCTTTGAAATTGCACAGACCCTAGTTAAAGATGTACCTTCAGAAATCAGAGCCAAAACTCACCTCAGTAGTCTGGCAGTATAACTGGCCTATAAAAAGACCACTGATCAAGCTATTTTGTATTTTTTTTTTTTTAGTTTTGGTTTTAAAGAAGAATTGTCATTTAAATCAAATGGACCAAACATATAGGTTTACCTTCCATCTGAAGTAAAAAGTTAATTGTTCCAATCAACCCTTACTTTTTCTTATGAAAAACTCAATGAATAAAGAAGTGAACACTGTCTACACCTGGAAGATGTTGAGGAATACATGTTAGTTCTTAAGGTGTGCAATATTTGCCACATTTCCTCATTAGCTTTGCAGATGACCTGTTACTGTGTTTCCTTAGAGCAGGGGCCCTACAAAAACATTCAGCTACATAAATTCCACATCTGGCAGTTTAGTGCAGAAGATAAAGGGTATGATCTACAAATGTGCTTCATCCTGCACTCCTTGGTTTGATTCTGTCTGACCCCATGCATAACGTGTGACTGAGCAAGTCACTTCACTTGGGATTGCTCCTGGGCTGCCTGTAGAAGTGGGCCTAATCTCAGTTGGACAGCACAGTTAACCAAATAAATATACATTCAAAAACTTCTAGTTTGGTAAGTAAAACAATTTTTGCATGTATAATGACATCCTGTACTGTGATGAACAAAACTAGTACACCAATACCCCTACTGAATCATGGTATAAATCTTGCTTGGTGAGAGAACCAAAATCTTAGAAGCAGTACTTTATATCCCTTCCCAGCTACTAATCTGATCATAAATCATATATGGAAGTTATGCCTGTGCGGGAATCAATCTTTCTAGGGGACCTAAACACCAGATGACATGGTAGTACCCAGTCGCAACTTTGTAGAATGTCATCTTTGAATAATTTAACCTATATAAGTAACAGTCTGACTAATCATGTCCAGGGATCAACAAATAAACTTTGCTAAATATTATGATCGCAAACTTCCCAGGTAGCTGCCAGCAGCTGGGTACAGTCTCTTAATGCAGTGAGTGATCTTTGCAGTCTGATGTCAAATTGGGCATTGAAAACACAGAAGGTCCAAACAGTATTAACTCCATCTGGGGCCTATTCCATAGTAAGTGGAAACATGCTTACCAGTTGATCTAGACTGTATTTACTGGGAAATTGTCTCAGTTACATCAGATAGCACAATTCAGTTACTGTACTGTTCGCTTTCCAAGACATTCTAAAACCTATTTAAACTAGTGTTTTCCCTCTGAGATTGAAAGGCTGCTAAATGTTCCCGGATAACACCTGAAGTAAATTTGATAATTTAGCAAAGTTACAAAGCCTGGTACAGTTGGAAGTCTGACAGTAGTGACTGGAATAAGAGGCATGGTTTCTAGCAGCTTAAAAAGGCTTGCAGAGTAGCTATTAATACCACCCAGGCCTCATACATAAGCAACACCTCTCAACCTACAGACATTGAAAGTAAGTACACAGGCCTTGAAAAGCCGTTACATCCAGCCAAAAATCTAGGAACCTGGTTGGCATACATTTGTAGGTTGAGTAACACACAAGCTCTCAGCTGTCCCTGATTTTGTAGAACATCACTGATTTTACCTCATATCTTTGCCCTGAACCTTGTTAAATGTATGATTTTCTAGTAAAAATCACTGAGGATCACAGTCAGTCATTAATGCCAGACATTAGATTTTCATACCTCTTATTGTTCAGAAACTGCATGCTCATGCAAAACTTGTTGACCTAAGTTTTTTAAGTGAAATAGAGTAGTATATAAAACTTGTCCCTAATTTTGAGCCATTTCCTCCCTTACTTTTGGCTTTGTGCCCAATTCTTGAACAAAGAATTTGAGAGCTAACGTAATTCCTTCCACTCCCATTGGGATTATGGGACTCTTTGCAGATACACGGATTTAAAAAACTGAGAATGACAAAAATATACAAAATGAATGCATGCTGTCAGTGACACAATGTAAAATCTGTAGACGTTAATGATATTGCAGAACTTTACCTCACAGACATTTATTTTTTGCTTCTGAAAAAGGGATATAATTATGGGTGTTACTAGTATGTTGGTCTTATAAAATTATTTCCTTTCTACTAAGCAACTTCAAAGCTGTATGTGACAAGTGGAATTGGGAAATCATGTTAAAGATAAAATCAAGCCTGATGATAGGAGTGCACCTCCCAAAGATAGAGTTGTTTAGAAAATCATATGTAGGGGATAAATAAAGCCTTAAAATAGGAATGTGCCTTCTGAGTGAGTAGTTGAGAGGTCTACTTTTAAGTTATATTGATGTATGCTATCAGTATAATGTAATGCATGCTGTTTTTTTTGTTTGATTGTTTTAAAGTAGTATTTTAAATAAGATTTCATAACATTGTGGAGGGCAGTTCAAAATAATTATTACCATTGTTTTACTTTTCAAAAAGAATTTTTATAATTTGAGATGCTATGCAGTTATTACTTTGAAACTTGTCGTTGAAATTGCACAGACCCTAGTTAAAGATGTGCCTTCGGAAATCAGAGCCAAAACTCACCTCAGTAGTCTGGCAGTATAACTGGCCTATAAAAAGACCACTGATCAAGCTATTTTGTATTTTTTTTTAGTTTTGGTTTTAAAGAAGAATTGCCATTTAAATCAAATGGACCAAACATATAGGTTTACCTTCCATCTGAAGTAAAAAGTTAATTGTTCCAATCAACCCTTACTTTTTCTTATGAAAAACTCAATGAATAAAGAAGTGAACACTGTCTACACCTGGAAGATGTTGAGGAATACATGTTAGTTCTTAAGGTGTGCAATATTTGCCACATTTCCTCATTAGCTTTGCAGATGACCTGTTACTGTGTTTCCTTAGAGCAGGGGCCCTACAAAAACATCCAGCTACATAAATTCCACATCTGGCAGTTTAGTGCAGAAGATAAAGGGTATGATCTACAAATGTGCTTCATCCTGCACTCCTTGGTTTGATTCTGTCTGACCCCATGCATAACGTGTGACTGAGCAAGTCACTTCACTTGGGATTGCTCCTGGGCTGCCTGTAGAAGTGGGCCTAATCTCAGTTGAGGACAGCACAGTTAACCAAATAAATATACATTCAAAAACTTCTAGTTTGGTAAGTAAAAAAATTTTTGCATGTATAATGACATCCTGTATTGTGATGAGCAAAACTAGTACACCAATCCCCCTACTGAATCATGGTATAAATCTTGCTTGGTGAGATAACCAAAATCTTAGAAGCAGTACTTTATATCCCTTCCCAGCTACTAATCTGATCATAAATCATATATGGAAGTTATGCCTGTGCGGGAATTAATCTTTCTAGGGGACCTAAACACCAGATGACATGGTAGTACCAAGTCGCAACTTTGTAGAATGTCATCTTTGAATAATTTAACCCATATAAGTAACAGTCTGACTAATCATGTCCAAGGATCAACAAATAAACTTTACTGAATATTATGATCGCAAACTTCCCAGGTAGCTGCCAGCAGCTTTGTACAGTCTCTTAATGCAGTGAGTGATCTTTGCAGTCTGATGTCAAATTGGGCATTGAAAACACAGAAGGTCCAAACAGTATTAACTCCATCTGGGGCCTATTCCATAGTAAGTGGAAACATGCTTACCAGTTGTTCTAGACTGTATTTACTGGGAAATTGTCTCAGTTACATCAGATAGCACAATTCAGTTACTGTACTGTTCGCTTTCCAAGACATTCTAAAACCTATTCAAACTAGTGATTTCCCTCTGAGATTGAAAGGCTGCTAAATGTTCGTGGATAACACCTGAAGTAAATTTGATAATTTAGCAAAGTTACAAAGCCTGGTACAGTTGGAAGTCTGACAGTAGTGACTGGAATAAGACGCATGGTTTCTAGCAGCTTAAAAAGGCTTGCAGAGTAGCTATTAATACCACCCAAGCCTCATACATCAAGAATCAGCAGTAAATCCAAGTTAGTCACAATTGTTCTAAAATCCCCTAAGAACCCAGACCAGCATACCCTTCAATCTCTTACCACAAGAAATCTGGGCAGAGTTAAAAATAACGAGGTGATAAGGCCCAAAATAGGGACAGATTTTAAAAATCACTCTAATAAACTAGAAAGTTGCTAGAATAACAGGATTTCTGTGAGCGAGCATTTTCTGAAGCATGTGAAGTGTCATAGTCAAATGTTTGTCATTATTTATAGGTTCATAGGTTCATACTAGGCTATCTGCCCTGGGGCAATTATAAGCCTAGCCCGATTCTGTATGGCTTACGCCACCCCTTGATTTGAGTATACTGTGCCCTTTTTAAGGTTTAGTTTACTGTGCCTCTGTCTAATAGTGACACGGGAGTAATCCCTGGGACAAACCTATGATCCCCCATCCACTTATCGAGATTCTTCTTGAAGAGATTCAGTGAGGTGCTCTGCCTCACATGAACTGGAATTCTATTCCAGAGCGAAGGGAGCCTCTGGGTTATGAACCTGTCCCTCCAGCAAGTTCTATTTATTTCTGTGCTGAGGTTCAAGTCCCTCGAGTGTGGCTTTAAGGGATTTAGATTTACTGAGGTGGAGCATGTCCATTAATTCTGGATTTGACATAGCTTTGTATGTCAGGCATAGATCGCCTCGAAGTAGGCGGTATGCAACTGAGTAGATCTGGAGTTTTTTTAACCGAGCAGCATATGGCATCTGTTTGAGACCCTTGATCCTCTTGGTGAGATACTTTTGGGGTCTTTCTAATTGCTGCAGGTGTTGGGTAAGGTACATCCCAAAAGGGGCATTGTATTCTATGATGGGCCTGATGAGGGATGAATAAAGGGGCACGATTACCTCTCTTGATCTAGATGTGAAACCCTTCGTGATGAGGTGGGCTATGTAGAAGGTCTTTCTAACCACTTTGGCAATGTGGTTTTCAAAGGAGAGATTGCTATCAACTTGGGTCCCCAGGTCCCTAATAACTTTCTCTGTACTTAATGGGTTTCCGCCTATGTGGTAATTTGTGGGCACATTGTTTTTGCCAAAGGGTATGACTATACATTTTTTGGCATTTAGCTTTAAACCATGGCGCTGGCACCAGTTATCTGTCTCTGTGAGACCTTTTTGAAGGATGTTTGTGTCAGCTGGAGAGTTGATTATGGTGCCCAGTTTGCAGTCGTCTGCGAACTTGGTGAGCCATAGTCCTCCCACGTTTGCCTGTACCTCGGAAAAGTATATACTGAACAAGAGTGGTCCCAGGACAGAACCCTGTGGGATGTCACTTGTGACCGGTTTCGAGTCTGACATGGCTCCAGCAACTCTTACTCTGTGGGTTCTGTCTTTGAGCCAGTTTGCGACCCATCTTGTGACATAGGGGTTTATATTTAAGCTGGATAGCTTATCTATGATGCCCGAGTGGGGTATTGTGTCAAATGCCTTTGCAAGGTCCAGATAGGCTGTGTGGACTACCTTCCCTTCATCTATGGCTTTGGTGACTGTTTCAAAGAAGTCAACCAGGTTCAAAAGGCAGGATCTGCTCTTGACAAAGCCGAACTGGGTAGGATCTAGTGTCTGTAGGTCCCCAATGTCTTTGTTTATGAGCTCCATGATGATCCTCTCCATAGCCTTGCAGACTAAGCTAGTCAGGCTTATGGGGCGATAGTTTCCAGGGTCCGTAGAGGCTCCACCTTTGTGGAGTGGGATCACTGTTGCTGTACGCCATTCTGTGGGCACATATCCTATAGTGAGGCTGAGATTGTATAGCTGTTTTATTTGAGGGATTAGTTCCTCTTGTAGTTCATGTAGGACGCAACCTGGGACGCCATCTGGTCCCATGGAAGCAGTGTTTTTTGCTTTGGAGAGGGCAGCCTTCACTTGAGCATCTGAGATGTTTGGGAGGCAGCCCTCTGCCGGGATAGATACTTGCTCTTTTGGGGGGGGGGTGGAGAAGTTTGCACTGAACCTGTCTGCCAGGATATTGGCGATGTCTGTGGGTTCAGTGTATTTTTTGTCATTTAGAATTAACTCAGAACAAGTCTGGGAGTTGCATCCCAGGTTTCTAACATAACTGAAAAAAGCCTTATGATTGTCTTTGGTGTCCTGTGCAATTTTTCTCTCGAAGCTGGCCTTGGAGGATTTTATGAGGGATGGTAATTTTTTGCTAGTACTGATCAGAGATGCCTTCCCTATTAGGGATTTTGCTCTATCATGTAGTAGCTTCCTCCTTCTGTTGTACAGTTTATTTATGGCAGGGGTCCACCAGACTGGACGCCTGCCTTTGGATGATTGGGTCTTGGTTTTGTTTGGGATAGCATGATCCATGCATTCCTGGAGATGTCCGTAGAATGCATTTATATAGGATTCTGCAGTTTGGGCTGTAGTTTCCACTGGCCCTGGGGCCTTGAAGGATTCCACTTTGGTTTTGATAAGTGAGAAGTTCGCTTTTGAGAAGTTTTTCACTGTGGTTTTCTGGGCTGGGGGTGGGGTCGGGATGTGGACATCCAGTGAAATTAATTTATGGTCTGATCTTACCAATGAGGGATATACTTCTGGTGTGGAGCATAGAGTCCCCATGTTGGTAATGATCAGGTCTAGTATGTTGTCCCCTCTTGTGGGAGTGGTGACTAGTTGTTCCATAGCATTTGAGTTTATAATTTCCAGGAATCTTTGGGCTAAGGTGCTGGGGCTTGAGTAGTGCTTCCAGTCAATGTTTGGGTAGTTGAAGTCGCCCAATATAATGGTGTTCGGAGAGATCTTCATGTTCTCCAATGTTTTCAGGAAAGCCGAATGGGATTCCTGACTTTGAGAGGGTGGTCTGCAGGATGCTATAAACTGAAAAGCAGTCTTGCCCACTGTTAGTTGCACATGGATGGTCTCCGATACTTCGTGTAATGCCACTAACCTGGAGGTGTGGATATCCTTGATGAATATGGAAACTCCCCCTCCTTTTGTGGTTCGGTCCGGTTTTGGGGCCGAAAAGCATGATATGAGGTATAGCCTGGTAGTGCTGGGGTGCTCTCTGGAGCCTTGAACCAGGTTTCTGTCACTGCACAGATATCGATGTTCTCCATACTGAGGAGAGCTTCGAGTGCATGCATCTTGAGGTTAAGACTTCTGGCGTTTAGCAGCATTACCCTTAGTTTCTTGTTCCTTGTGCTGTCTATGGGGGTGGGTTTGACTTTTGAGCCTTGCCTAAAAAAGGCACTATGGGGGTGGCAAGAGCCTTTGCCAATATCCGAAAACCCAGTGGTGACAGGTGCAAGCCGTCCCTAGCGAAGCAACGTGGCTTGTCGAGCATGTCATCCCAGGCTGACAGACACTGGATCCCTTTTGAATGACACCAAAATTTTAGCCAGTTGTTAAAATCGATCATTTTGTCTTTGTACTGTGGCATCATTCTAGGTGAGGGTAAGATGCTGCTCAAGGTCAGGGTCATACCAGCCTGGGCTACATGATCAGAGAGTTCCTCTATGCCTCTTTTCATGTAGTCCAGGGAGGTACGTCTCAAGTCATTCACACCAGCATGTACAATGACTGAGTCTTATTTGTATTTGCTTTGGAGTGACCTGAGTGCTTGCGTTATGTGTCGGATCCTAGCACCCGACAGGCAGCTCACTGTGACCTTCTCTTTATTCAGTCTGGTGAGCGGGACGTCAGTGTGTCTGACAATAGAGTCACCTATAACAAGAGTATCAGGTGTGTTATTCAGCCTTAAGGGCTGTGGCTGCTTGGCACACTGACTTTGTGGGTTATGTGTTGTGTGTGTTTTGTTTTGAGGTAGCGTTTGCTTGGATGTCTGCTTTGGAGGTCTCTGTTGCTTAGGTAGATTTTTATTTAGAGCCTCTGAGTATGTTTTTGTGTATTTATGTGTTTGGTTCGCTGATGTGGTGGGACTATGTGATACTGGAATTGTGTTGTGTGAGGTTACCTGCTCCTCCTGACTGGTTACACCAGTTTTGAGATGAGAGAGCTCAACCTCCAGTTTGGCTAAATAGTTGCATCTCTCACATATATTTGAACCTGTTTGGAGGAGGAGAGGGTTGTCCGTGTACATGAGACAGTTGTAACATTGCCTCAAAATTCTCTGATTCACCAGCTGGACTGGAGAGGAAACCATTGACTGACCTTTGGACATGCTAGAGTAATAGGGAAACTGAATTTAAGACGGACCAATAGAGGACAGGGTAATCGTACAGAGTATAAGAGTAAGTAGTGCTTATGGTTTAATAGTGCTAACTTGTAGGATTACTTAATTGGACCAGTGAAGGGCCTTAGAATGAGAATATGGTGTTTAAATTGAGAGATAGAGCAGTTCTAAGGGAAAAAGTGAAGAGCAGACTTTGTGGAGCCAGGAATAGTTTAAACCCAATTAGGCGGCGCTGCCCGCTGTTGCGCTATGCTCAAAAACGCACAAAACCACGCAAAAGAGGGTTTTAAGAGAGGAAGATGAAGGAGTTTTGGAATTGACCCAGAATGACCAATAAAACTACAGTTTCAAGTCAGTAACCACTCCCACAGGGGCACGCAGGCTGCTCAATGTTTTTCACTGCCACTGATCAACAGAGAGACTTTCCTTTAGCCCAAGCAAAAAATGGCCTCACAGAAACTTACAAACAGTTCAAGAACAGCAAGCCTGTAACTGAACTTTTTTAAATCTCAGAAAAGTGGTAAAAAAGCAAGATTTTTTTGGTTTTTTGGTTTTTCAGAGATAGCAGAGGTTAACGAGTATCAACAAGTTATAACAGTGCAGTAAATGACCCCACACAAGAGTGCTAGGCCAAAGACAGATAAAATGCAAGTTTTGAGAAAAAAACGATTTTAAAAATAAGTGCAAACAGGAAATTCAGTAAACAGCTCTAGGTTGTGCTCTAAATACAGTTACTAATGCAGAAATCAAATATAACAAGCCAGAAAATGCTCAAAATAGGTGGCTATGCAGAAAAACTTAGCAAATAAACAGAGGAAAAATACTTAGACTCAAAAGTGGCTCCTTTCTTCTCTCAGCGTTTTCTCCTCTTGGTGGGTGCTTCACCAACAGCCAACAAGCCAGTGGTTTGCCAAAAAACAAATTTTATGAGGAATATACCAAAAATATGAGGGGAAAATCTGGAAAGTTGAGCGGTATGATGAGGGATTTCTCTTTTTCTGAAGAGATTCTGTATTTTTAATCTGAGCAAGAAGATTCAGAGATGGATACAGTGTTTTCCTCCTCAGATTTGTGATTCAGACTCAGAGGAGAGCTCAGTGTCTGATTTTCCCTGTGGGGGGTTCTGTTTCTCTTAGACTGTTAATAGAATGTGCCAGTGTTTTCAGTGGGAGGACACTGAGTTTTCTCAGTTCCTCCGAAAATACTTTTTGAGTTGTTACAGAAGGATTTTCCAGAACAAACACCCATTCCTCTACTCCTGTCATCTTTAGAGGATGTGTGTGTTACTGCCTGCAATTTTTGTGATAGTCAGCCATCTGCCACTAAAATAAAACAGATGCAATGTATAAAGTTTTACATTTTGTACACAATCCCCAAACCTGACCCAGCAGCTCTAGCATTAGTTCCTCACACTGCTGCTAAGCACTTAGCTAATTCCAATCATACTCTCTGACAGGGATGGGAAACCATTTCTATGTTTGGGCGGGGTATACTTCTGCAACTTTAATTTTCAAAATTTTGAGTTGTAAGGCTCATATGTTAGAGTTTGCTTTGACAAATTGTTAAAGTATGAGGAATGTTTTTCTACAGTTTCTTCTTTCAAGGAAAAATACGCTTTAAATAACTTGTTTTCAGCATGTGTATGACCATGTTGATACTTCTTGTAGGGCTATGGCCACTGATACTGTTTTAAGGAAGTTTGCTTGGCTGCATTCTTAGAACTTCCCAGAGAATGTTAAAAATGAGATTTAAAATTTTCCCTTGAATAGAGATTTAGTTTTTGGCCCATCTGCTGCATGGGTTATTAAAACTGGGATGAAAGGGGCAAGCTGAGCCAAGGAAACTAAGTTTTTTTCAGCCCTCCTTTTCCAAATTGTCCAAAGGATTTTCTTTCTCAACAAATTCAGGTAAACAGACACTTAAGACGAAATGGCAAGAGGTTCCAAACAGAAGTCTCAAATCTCCCAAAACCAATAACAGCCAGTAGAGTCTGAATGTTCAATAGACCTTGTGCCCCCCCCCCCCTCACACTGGCCCCTTTTTCTTCCAGAAAGTCTGAATTTCCATTTTTTCTCTTTGGCAACAGATTGTGTCAAACAAATTAGTTCTTCAAATCTTTCATCAAAGTTAAAGATGGCAGTGGGGGGATATTCCTCCTTTCCAGCAGGTCATTCCCTTTCTCCCAGATCAGACTGTTTTGTTTCCACCTGTTCTTTACATCCCTATTCATCCAGACTTTAGAAGTTTCTTAAGGTTTTGTTTGTCTGGATCACATTATCATTTCTCTGGCGTACCATTTGGATTATCCACTGCACCAACAATGTTCACAAAGTGTCTAGTTCCAGTTATAGCTAACTGCAGGCTATGTGGTATCCTCTTTTTTTCCATACTTTGTGTGCTTATCTTTGTATAGTCTTTTTCAAAGAGTCAGGAATATTTCTCTTGGGTGAGAGAGCTCTTGCACAAGCTGGGATTCTAAGAGAACATTCAAAGCCTTTTTTGACTCCCTCGGACAGGATTGTGTTCCTAGGATGTGAGCTAGACACCTCAGTTCAAAGAGCTTTTTTTCCACACGAAAAAATAGATCTTTATTTAGATCATTTTATAAGGTTCTCACTCAGACTTCTGTCACTGCAACAGAATGCCTCAGGATCTTGGGTCTCATGGCATCTATGATTTTCATGTTGGCCCTGGCAAGACTGCACATGAGAAAGATTCAGTGGTATCGGAACTTTGTTTTGTCCCAGCATCATCACCCTTTATCTTTTCAAATCCTAGTGCTGAGATTTGTCAGACAGAGAACTTTTGGTGGAGACAACAGATATCCTTAAATCCAAATCTCCCCTTCTCTCCATCTGCAGCAAAGCAGTCAGTCACCACAGACACTTCAGGCTTTGCTTGGGAAGCAGTTTCAGTAAGGATGAAAGTGCAGGGGGTGTGAGACAACAAGGACAGATACACTCACATACATATAAAAGAGATTCTTTCCCTGATCAAGGCACTCGACTCTCTGAACCATTTTTGCCCCCCTGGACCTCTTCAAGTGGTTTCAGACAATACTCAGTCATGTGGTAGATCAACCATCAAGGGGGAACCAGGTCATGCCCCATTTGCAGACTAGCCACAGTAGCTTGGAATGTAGCTTCACAGCACAGTCTCAGTCTAAATGGTATCCTTCATTCTGTCAGAGCAAAATTGTGTGGCAGACCCTCACAAATGGAAATTAGATCAGGGAGTCTTCCAAGATATGATCCATCTGCAGGGAGTTCTTCAAGTAGACCTTTTTACCTCCTCTTTGAATGATCAACTGGCAAGATTCTGTTCCAGGACTCTATGTAAGAAGGCCTGGAAGACAGATGCTTTTTCTTTCCTTTGGATAGGAATGTTTCTGTATGCTTTTCCACACTTTCCACTAATATCCAAGATACTTCTAAAGATTCAGAAGGAATCCCCCAAGATCATTGTGGTAACTCCCTTCTGGCCTAGGCAACAGTAGTTCTCCCTTTTTTTCAGAAATGACAAGGGGCAACTACCCAGGCTTCCTCACAGACTGGATCTACTCACACAAGAACAGGGGTGTTTGATACACTCCGACATTGATCATCTTCAGTTGACTGCCTGGATGATAGAGTCTTAATCCCTTTTACGCACCTGTTTACTGATGAAGCGCAACAGGTACTAATGGTGACAAGAAAGCCTGTTATTAGAAAATTGTATATATTCACAAATGGAAAATGTTTTCTAGTTGGTGCCAACAACATAAGTACACATTCAGGGCTAGTTCTTCTGTGGCTTTTCAACATTTGTGCGAGTTACTATCCTATGGCCTTTCTTATTCCTTTATCAAGGTTCAGTTATCTGCCATTTCAGCATGTCTTCCCATGAATACTCCTCTTTCAAGGCAGTGTCATGTCACAACGTTCTTTAAAGGGGTTTTGCATAAGAGGCCTCCAAGTAAACTAGTGACCCCTCCTTAATTTTGTGTTAGAGAAGCTAACACTTGCTTCATTGGAACCAAATAATCTGTCTTACTTGAGATTCTTAACATAGAAAATATTTTTACTGATTGTTCTGACCTCTGCAAGAAGGTTATCTGAGTTGCAAGCTCTTATGGTGAGTCAATTCTATCTCATTTTCCATAGGGGCAGGGTTTCTTTGAGAACTAACCCTTCTTTTATGCCTAAAGTAGTATCCAGGTTAACTTTAAGATGAACTATCCATCTCTCCATTTACTTTACTGAACCTAAAAGTGAGTGAGTAAGGATACACCATACTTGTATGTCCACAGACAACTCAAGTACCATATTGACAGAATTAAATCTTTCATATCTTCAGAACAATTGTTTATTTCTTGTGAAGGTAAGAAGAAGGGACAGCCTGTGTCAAAACAGACTATTTCCAAATGGTTGTCTGTCTATTATTACGTTTTCTTATACTCACCATAACAAATCTGTTCCAGGCAGGGACAAGGCTACCATACCAGTGCCTTGGCTTCATCTATGTTTTTTGGAAAGGGTTGGATTCTCAAAATATTCTCAAAGCTGCTACTTGGTCCTCTGTACATACTGTTACAAAACACTATAGGCTTGATCCCTTATCTAAGTCCAGATCAAGCTTGGCTAGGACTATTCTCCAAGGATTCCTGGACTCTTCTCCTTTCACCTCCCAAATGTAGTTAGCCATGGTAGTCTATCCATATAGCTATAAATCCAAGAAAGGTGCGATAAAGAAAACACTACTGAATTAACAAGTCCACAGTCACTGAACTGACTTCACCATTTATTAAACCCGAAAGGATTAAGCGCTTTTGTCCTAATATCTTAGGACTTCTTCAGAATCAAACTAGTGTCACAAAAATACAATTTTTATACTAAAACAATTAGAATAATTAACTAATTAAAAATGAACTCCATTCTTAAAGGGCTACTAACATAAAATGTTTCTATATACAAAACCAAATAAAAGAACATGTGTATACAAAAAATATAGCTGCATGTGTCTTCTGTGTATCAATTCACTCCAAACCCGTAATGTTAAAAACCGTAAAACAAAATTCAAACTCCATAGGAAGTATACCCAAACAGTTATATTAATTTATTTTAAACTTGCCCTAATATTTAAAATGGGTTACAGGGTAATATGTTCATTCAACCCAGGAAATTTGGAAGCATGTAATCTGAGCTGCCATTTCATTTCTTTCTCTTTCAGTCTTAATTTTATACTCCCACCACTAGGAGTACATTTAACATGCTCGAGAATACCAAATTTATAGTTACTATAAGTGGGACACCCCTTAGAATGCTAAAACAGAGCATTGTTCATATTTTACTTTAAAATTTGATATTGATGCACATAAATTCTCTTGCGGAGACTCCTTTCTGTCTTACCAGTATAGTAAGCTAGGCAGCCCAAACACTTAGGATGATATACTACTCATTTAGAATGACAGTTTCCCTTAACAAACCTAACTTTCAAATTAATATCATTTCCTAAACAAAATCCTTCCCCTTCTAAAATATAAGGGCATTGGCCACATATTCCACACTTTGTAGTACCATTACTAAGACCCCCACCTGGGGCACCATCCTGAATTACACTTTCAAATTTTGCCTTCAGATTTGGGGCAGTTTTAAAAGTAAATAATGGCTTAGTCCCTAGAATATTAAGTATATATGAACTACTTTTAAGAATGTTCCAATTACTATTAATAATATTTTTAACTTCTCCAATGTTAAAACCATATTGTAGGACTAATGCTCTCTCAAAATTATGTGACTCACTTTGCTCACTTTTTTAACCAATCCTATCCCAAGGAGTGGTTTATACTTCTTGTCCCATTCTAACGCTACATAATTTCTTATTTCTTCTAGCAAGTGGGAGGAGTACCCTCTAGAAAGAAACATATTTGTGCTTCAGGCTAGTTACTTTACATTTAAGACGGTCTTGTGGTCTACACTCTTGTGGACAAACCCTTATCAAAACCCTCTCTCCATAAGTCTGCCCAAGCATTTAGAACACTATGTCTGGACAATTCCCATCACTGTCTCCTGGCAATCTGGTTGAGATGGGCATACTGAGACAGTGTAGCAATTGCCTCATGTTTACTGATAACCCTCTTCTCCTAACACATAATTCTTTCACCTGCGAGAAATGCATGCAAATCAGTAACTTGGAGTCCATGCTCTCTCGCGCCACAGTCAGTAATCCTGATAAAGTGGAGATTGCCAGCACAAATACCACACCACTCATATCACACAGCAAAGCACAACACACACACAGACGTATGTTAAGGTCCTCAGTAAAAACTTACCTAAACAGTAGAGACCCCAAAACACACTCATAAACATTCCACACATAACACCAAACACATCACATACAGCAGACAACACACCAGTGTCTCACAGACACAGCTCATAAGGCAAAACAATAAACCATCACAGCCCACAAGACATAACAATAAACCAAACACACTAGTCATTGGTGACTCACTTGTGAGACACACCGATGTCCCCCTCACCAGGCTTGACAAGGAGACGGTCACAGTCCATTGTCTGTCTGTTGCCAGAATCCGCCACATCACGCAAGCACTTAAGTCTCTGCACAAGTATGACTCTGTCATTGTACATATTGGTGTGAATGACTTGAGACTTACCTCCCTAGACTGTATGAAGAGAGACATGATTGAACAGCATCCTACCTTCACCAAGAATGATACCACAATACCAACAAAAAATGATTGACTTCAACAATTGGCCTAGTTTCTGGTATCATTCCAAGGGGCTCCAGTATCTGTATGCCTGGGATGACATGGTCGACAGGCCTCGATGCTTTACCAGAGATGGCCTTCACCTGTCATCAATGGGTTTCCGGATCCTGGCCAAGGCTCTCGCCTCCCCCATTATGCCTTTTTTAGGCAATGTCCCAAAGACAAACCTTCCAACTTAAAAGAGCTGTCAAAAAGCAAATTGAAGGTCATGCTGCTTAACGCTAGGAGCTTTAACCTGAAAATGGACTCACTGGAGGCCCTCCTTGCACTGGAAGATGCTGATGTCTGTGCGGTCACAGAAACTTGGTTCAGTGCTCTGGAGAGCACCCCTGCCTTACCAGGCTATACCTCTTTCCACACATTCTGACCCCAAAATGAGGTTGGGAAGACTGAGTGTGGTGTCTCTATCTTCATTAAGGACAGGAACACCTCCAAGACTAGTTTTCCAGCATGATGCACTGGAACTAGTCCAGGTGCAACTGACAGTTGGCAAGATCCAAGTTACAGCTATCTATAGACGCTCCTCCATGACTCAGGACACCCACTCCTCTTACCAGGATCTACTTGACTCCATCAAGGTACCCCCTAACACCCTGATCCTTGGTGACTTCAACTACCCCACCATAGACTGGGTGAAATATTCTTGCACTAATTCACTCTCTCAACGATTCCTCGACTTCATCAATTCTAATGCACTAGACCAGCTCGTCTCATCCCCCACAAGGGGAGATAACATTCTGGGCTTGTTTCTTACCAGCATGGTGACCGATGCACCACTCCTATAGTATGTTCTTCCCTGGAGAGATCAGATCATCGGACTGTCTCATTCGAAGTTTCTCTCCCATCCAGCCCCACCCCAGCCATAATCAAGCTAAAAAACTTCTCAAAAGCTGATTACAACCTCCTAAGGGAGGGTATCGGTGACTTCACACCACCGCCCCCCTCAGAGGATGTAGATAACTATGCCAAACAGTATGCCAATGCAGTATACAAGCATCTGTACAACTGCATGGACTCAGCCATACCCAATAGAACTAAAACCTGCTCCTCATGGAAACACAAACCTGTTTGGTGGACATCCTGTATCAACAGGCTTTACAACAAAAGGAAGAAACTGCTGGCCAAGGGTAAAAGGGAACAAATTCCAAATTGGAAAAACTCCCTCCTTACCCTCAACAAGCAAATTAGGTCACTAGTGAAAACAATCAAGGCAAATTATGAATCAAAACTAGCCTCCATAACAAAGGGAAACCATAAAGTCTTCTTCAGTTACATCAGGAACCTCCGTGGCAAAGCCCAGGTTTGTTCCAAATTAGTACTTAACAGTGATACTGTTAACGTGGCCAACTTGCTAGCAGATAGGTTCAGCACAAACGTCACCCCCCTGCCCCCCCAAGGCCTTTTCGAAATGCCTGATACTTGTCCTGCACCTCACATCTCTGTAGATCAAGTGTTACAGGCCCTATCCAAGGCAAAGAACACAGCTTCCATGTGACCTGATAGTATCCCAGGATGTATTCTGCACCATCTTCAACAAGAACTGGCTTCTCCATTGAGCACCCTATTCAACCGCAGCCTAAGTACTGGCTTCATTCCAGCAGAGTGGAGAACTGCCATTGTCATCCCCTTGCATAAAGGTGATACCACCACTGACCCTGGAAACTATCACCCCGTTAGCTTGACAAGTCTGATCTGTAAAGCCATGGAGCATATTATTATGGATCTCATAAACAGGGACATAGACAATCTACAAGCACTTGACCCCACCAATGTCGGATTCGTCAAGGGCAGATCTTGCCTGTTGAACCTAGCTGACTTCTTTGAGACTTGTCACCAAGGCCCTGGAAGAGGGAAAGTCAGTGCATACAGCTTACCTTGACTTGGCCAAGAGCTTTGACACAATCCCCCACTTGGGCATCATCGAAAAGCTAACCCAACTTGGCATAAATCCCTATCTAATCAGGTGGGTGGCCAATTGGCTCACTGACAGGACCCTAAAGTCAAAATAGGCACCTCTACCTCCGATATCAGGGATCTGTTCTGGGACCCCTACTGGCATCTCTTTCTCAGAGGTCCAGGCAAAGACAAAGGGCCAGTGGCTGACCAAGTTTGCAGACGACTATAAGTTGGGTGCTGTCATTGACTCTCCAAATCATGTTAACATACTGCATGAGGGTCTCACAGCAACTAATGACTGGTGCCAAAGTCATGGCCTCAAGCTAAATGCAAAAAAAAGTATCATCTTACCATTTGGCAAAAACACGACCCCTATTGATTACCATATCAACAGCAACCCCCTAAAAACACAACCTGTGGTGAGAGACCTGGGCACACAGGTTAACAACCTCACATTCGACCATCATGCAGCAGCATTGGTCAGAAAAGCCTTTTACTTGGTTCATCTCATAAGTAAAGGGATTGCATCCAGAAAAAGGGAGGTTATTACCACTTTATACTCCCCTCTTTAGACCAATAATTGAGTATACTGCACCGTTTAGGATGTACCTCTAGAAACATCTGCACCAATTGGAAAGGCCACTGAAATAACTCACAAAGAGAATCCATGGCCTCCAGCACCTGTCCTATGCAGACAGGATCAAATCACTATCACTCTACTTGGTATCGTACAGATTGCTCCGGGGTGATCTGTGTCTCGCCTACAAGGCAATCTTGGACCCTGCCCTACTAGAGATGCTCCATATTCGTAAGTTTAACTCCTCAAGCCCTTTCCAATCAAAAGTCCTAAATCTAATATGCAACATCAACAAAACCTGCTGGAGAGACAGGTTTGCCTCCCAGAGGCTGCCCCGTCTCTGGAATAGACTTCCCATACATGTCAAACAGGGCACCTCGCTGACCCACTTCAAGCGCAACCTTGATGAGTGGATGGGAAACCACAAATTTGTCCCAGGGGTTCCACCTGTGTCCCTCATTGACTGGTTTGACACGTACTGACTGAGGTTTCTTTTTGGGGATGAACTCTTGGCTAGACTTGGTAGGGTCCCAGGGCCATTAGCCTAGTAACCTCCTATGATCCTGTTTACAACAGTATCTAACTATTTGCCAGTATCTTCTTTACATGAAGTCATTTGAACATCTACTGTTATGGTAAGTTCAACCTGCACAATTGTACTTCTGTGTTTGACCTTCCTATAAGATGTTAGTATCTTGGGGGGTTTCTACAATTGCTCCTGGCTTGCAGTCATCTGCAAGCCTGGTAAGCTAGAGGCCCTTGACATTTGCCTTGGCTTCTAAAAATAGATGCAAAGAGGACAGACCCAGCACAAAGCCCTGGGGGACTCCACTGGTGATTGACCTCTTTGTGGAGTTAGTCTCTTCAATCCTAGCTTTCTGGTTCCTGTGAGCCAGCTGGCTATCCAGTGACTTACACAGGAGTTTATGCCTAATTTCTTGAGTTTATTTACAATGCCTGAGTGGGGCAGTGTATTAAATACCTTAACTAGGTCAAGGTAGGGTAGTATGCACCATTTTGTCCTAATCCAATGACTTGGTAACCTTCTCAAAGAAGTCCACCAGGTTCAGTATGCATAACTTGCCTTTGACAAAATCAAACTGGGATGGGTCCAGTGTGTGAAGGCTTTCTGTTATTTTTAATCATTTCCATGATAATTCTTTCCATGGCTTTGTATGTGAAACTAGTCAAACTAATGAGTCTGTAATGCCCGGGATCCATTAGAGGTCCATCTTTATGCAGTGGGATGACCATTGCAATCTTCAATTCTTGCAGCACAAAGGCTCTATGGAGGCTGTGGCTGACTAGTGACACCAGTGGCCCTGATAGGTTATATTTCAGGCTATTTAGGAAGCATCCTGGGATATTATTGGGGCCCATCAAAGCTGCATTCTTGGCCTTAGAGAGTGCATCTAAGACCTGCTCCCTACTGATAGTTGGAGGGATTATGTTAGATGGTATTTCCTGGGAGGGCAGCTGGGGGTGAGAGGGGGATAAATTTGTAGCTGAATTTGTCAGCCAGAAAATTTGCTATATGTTTTGCTCTGTGAATGTGGCTCCATTTACCAACAGTTTGGCACATTGTTGTGTCTTGCCTCTGAGGATCTGACATAGCTAAAGAAGGCCTTATGGTTGTCCTTGGGCCTGGGATGCTGTCTTAACCTCAAAATTTGCTTTGTCGGATTTAGTCCTCTTAGTTGTTTATTCAGTTTGATGAGAGAGTTTTTTATCTTTTTTGATGTTGTAATCTTTTTTGGTGTTATACTTTCTAATTTTAGCTTTGACATTTTTTCTTTTGTTGTACAACCTGTATAATTTTGGATTCCAAAATAGTGGTTTGTTTTTTGAGTTTTGAGCTTACTTCTGGTATTCACATCAGCCTCTATGCAGTCACTCATGATGTGGCTGTACAGAGATTCTGTGAATAATTCCTCACAGGCTACTGAGTGATTTGAGTTTGGAGGGGCTTGAAATTTTTACAGGTTATTGCTTAATAAAATGTAATCTGCCTTGGAGTATTTTCTGACTGTTACAGGGTTTGCTGAAGTTACAGAACTGATTCTTATTTTGAAGAAGACTGTGATGTGGTCTGACCATACCTTAGAGGGCATTACACTGAGATTGCAGCATTTTCCCATATTTGTGAGCACCATGTCCAATATGATTGTAACTCTAGCAGACATATGTAGTAACTGGCCCAGGGTATTTGTGTTTACAAAGTCTAGGAATCGCTATACCTGCAAATTTGTGGTCATGTGGGATTCAACCAACCCCAGAAACTACAGACATATTAGTCTACGTAGTCTAATATGCAAAGCGGTGGAACAAATGATCATGTAAATGATCAACAAAGACATAGGCAATGTTCAGACACTAACCAACAAAGTTTAATTTTGTCAAGGGAAAGTCAAGCCTACTAAACCCAGTGGACTTCTTTGAGATGGTCACCAAGACAATGGATGAGGGGAGAACGGTGCATACTGCCTACCTGGACATGGCTAAGGCATTTGATACAATACACTATGTGGGTGTAGCTGACAAACTCACTGAACTGGACATAAACTGCTACATAATTTGTTGGATTGCCAGCTGACTCACAGTCAGGATCCAGGAAGTCAGGATTGGTGATACCACCTTCACTAAGAGATTGGACACTAGCAAGGTACCTCAGGGCTCTGTGCTGGGGCTGTTTCTATTTGCCATCTACATTTTGGAGGTAAAGACTAATGTCAATTGCCTTTGGCTGATCAAGTTTGCAGATGACTGCAAAATGGGAGCTATCATAGACTCTCACCCATGACACAAATATCTTACAATTAGGTCTAGTGCAGAGAAATGACTAGTGTCAAAGTCATGGATTAAAACTCAATACCAAGAAATGCATTATATAGTACCTTTTGGAAAAACGGATTCCCAAGCTAATTACTCCATCAATAAGACACTCCTAAGAGTTGACCCTGTAGTCAAGGATCTGGGAATATATGTAAACAGTAAATCTGACTTTTGACCAACATGTGTCCAAGGTAGTAAGCAAATAACTTTATCTCGTCCAACTTATAAGTAAGGACATGGCATCCAGGTCTGGGGGAAGTCATAGTGCCACTTTATTCAGCCCTTATTAGATTTATTATTGAGTATAATGTCCTCTTTGTCATGTACCTGAACAGACATATGCAACCGCTGGAACGTCCCCAAAGATTCAGTACCAGGAGAATTCAGGGTTTAAACACATTGTCCTGTATGGATTGCTTAAAGCACTGTCTGTGTACTCCATTTTCTACAAGTTACTGGGAGGTGATCTATGCCTGGCCTACAAGGCATCCTGTTATCCAGCTCTTCTGGACCTTTTACACATCTGCAAAATGAACAGCATCAGAACCACTAGATCCAAGAAAAAGAAGATGTGAAGTTGTTCAATCTCGCCTTCATTCTTTCTGATGGGTTCGGAGCCGATCATCGGCTCTGAGTCAGCCAATTTGCAAAGCTTGAGGTCTCAAACAGCTCAAGGCCAAAGCCCTATCCCACAGTGCACCACTACATTCCCCAGATCTAGTTTGCCGCTGCAACTGATTGTGCATTCTCTACAGCTCTTGGCCATACTAATTTCCCTTATAATTACCAGTTTTACTGGTTAGTTAGGTCTTTACAGTATTATGCTTAGTACGAGTCATCCGCTTTTCGGATTTATATCCTTGTTCTGATAATTTTATCTCTCTCTAGTTTTTGGGCTTGGCCCTGTTTGCTCAAAGTTAGCCGTTTGGCTTTATGGCTCTATCCCAAGTCGAGTTAGGCTTTTGCAGTTTTCTGCAATTTTCTGTTGGTTAGCCGGTTAGGCTCTTGGCCGTTTGTTGGCTGTTTTTTTTTTTTTCCTTAGCCTGTTAGACTTTTTCTGTATACAGTCTTAGGAGTTTCATAGCAGCTGCCTTTGTATACTTTTAGCCGGTTAGGCTCAGTTTTTCTTTAGACTAGTTGTTGCTGTACTTGCTGTCTTACAATGTCTGAAAAGGTGAAATCAGGGTTCAAGAGATGCCCTAAATGTAGTCAAAAAATGTTGATTACTGATGGCCACTCTACATGTATCTACTGCTTGGGTGCGGTCCATTTACAGGAGGTTTGTTCCATTTGTCATGGGTTTAGCTCTAGAGTGTTAGCTGAAAGGAAGCGTAAGCTAGTGGAGCGGGGTTTGATTAAGTCTGCTTTCCAATCAGACTTGGATTCTGCTCCGGGACAACCAAAACCTTCTTCTCCAGCCTCTTCATCTAGTTCGGCTCCGAAGGGCTCTTCAGTTCTGAAAGCTTCTAAAAAGGCTACGGTCTCTGCTTCAGTGTCATCGGAACTGACTGTTCAGGTTGCTGGTAGAAGCCAGTCCCCAGTCTTGGAACCAGTATCTCCTACCTTGAGGTCCCCGATTCTGGGTTCACCGGCTCCGTTGGTGGTCTCTTCTCGGGCTTCCAGACTTTCTGATTCGGACGTGGACCGAGTGGTGCAGAGACTTTTACAGGATCCTGCGCTTGCTAAAATTCTGTCAGATTCGACTCTAGCAGCTTTGGAACCGACAAAGTCCTCTCCTGTTGTTGCTGCTCCTCCTCCGACTCAAATCGAGACATCGGAGCCGGTGGAGGGTATTCAGTCGTTGGTGGAACCGTTGGTACCGACACTCACTTCTGACCTGTTGGTACCGACCACCCTGATATCCTCTGCTCCGGCGGTGGAATCTCGGAGCCATTACTCTCCTGTCGGTTCTGGGTGGGGGGTGGCGGGAAGTCGAACTGATACATCGGTTCAGACTCTTCCTCTTGGGGCTTCGGCATGGATGAGTTCGGCTTCTACCTCGGGCTCGGAGCCGTCGGTTCTGGTGCGGGAGGAGTCTTCAGTGTCTTCGGACCTGGGTGCTTCCTCGCATCGGAGCCGTGGGGCCTTCAATGGCATGAGAAGGGCTTTGTCCCCCCAGACTTCCACAACCTCTGATATGGCCACCTCCTCCCAAAAGACGCCTGCTGCTTCTCCACTACCACAGGTTCACCATAAGCATAGGGACCCAGAGCCTCAGGACGCCCCTTTGGGGGAAACCTACTCTTCCGAGACCTCCCCAGAGATTCCCACTGAGGAGGTTCCTCGGAAGAGGTTTTGTAAGAGGAGACATCTAGATTCCCCTCAGGAATCCATCACATCGGACACCGATTTGGAGGAATTGGAAGGGTCCCCAAGGTCCCCCTCTGAGGATATTTCCTTCAGGGATATCCTTGAGATCCTTAAGCAGGGGGGAGACTGGCAGCCCCTAAACCTTAATGAGGACAAATCTGTGCTCCTGAAGGCTTTCGGGTCCTGACCCTCCACCTCTTGGGTGTCTCCACCCTTCGATGAGTTGATGGATCTTTTGTCTCGAAGGGCATGGGAGTCACCAGATTCTATGAAGCCTGTCCCTAGAAGGCCCAACAAGTACATTTCAGCACCCCAAGATAAGCCCTTTTTATCCAAACCCATACCTGTTGATGCCATGGTGGTGGCAGCAGCCACTACAAAAGAGATGTCGGAGACTTCTACGTCTGTCCATCCTCCTAATAGAGAGTCTAGGATAATAAACAGATACAGGAAGTGCATGTTCAGTTCTATGACCTTTGCCCTTTGGTCATTGAACTACCTAACCCACTTCACAAGACTTCAGAGAGATCTCCTCAAGGAGCTTGGAGATACTCTCCAGGGTGCAGTAGCCGATTCTGTGGCGGACAAGGTGATGTCTCAGCTTGCTACCCTCAACTCCATTGTAAACTCTTCCATGCGCCTCATGTCTTACGCAGCTGATGGAATGAGTAAGGCTGCGAGTGCAGGAATTGCTTTGCAAAGAAATTTCTGGATGCGCTTATGTTCTTTTGCAGAACCTTTTAAGTCATCATTTGTGAATACCTCCTTCGATGGTTCCTCCTTATTTGGACCAAAAGTTAGAGACCCTCACCAGATGTGAGCAAGATGGTAAAACTCTATCTGCTGTAGGAGTCAGTTTTTCTACCCCTACTAGACCTTATCCCAAAGGTCAACGGGGTGGGAAAATGTGGTTCCATAAGACCAAAGGAGCCTTTCCAAACTCACAAGGTGAAGCCTCCTCCAGGGGCAGAGGTGGAGGCAATGGTGGACAACAATGCCCACACAGCAGAGGGGGTCTGCAGAACCAGGATGACAGGGATCAGTTCCTTGGGAAGCCCTATCAGCGCTCCTGAAAGGAGACCTGACTGTCCTGCTCTGGAGGCAATCAGGGAATGTTTGTCTTTGTACCTAGGTGCCTGGCTAAATATCTCAGAAAACCGATGGGTACAAAACGTTATATCCAGAGGATATTCTATCCCCTTTCTCTCACAGCCCAGACTAACAAAAGGAATCCCAGACGTTCCACCCAGTCTACAGGATATGGCATCCATAGAGGTCCAGAAACTATTGCAAAAAAGAGTCATCCAGCCAGTCGCAGCAGACCAGCAAGGATCCGGAACTTACTCAAGGTTCTTTTTGGTACCAAAGAAGACAGGGGACTGGAGACCTAGTCTGGACCTCAGCAGACTCAACAAATATGTGGTAAAGATGAAGTTCCAGATGGTCACGCTTCAGTCCATTATCCTGTTCTGAGGGAAGGACAATTGGATGTGCTCTATAGATCTCCAGGATGGGTATTACCTTATCAAAATGGTCAGGCCATCCAGGGATCATCTGCGCTTTTGGCTGGGAGCCAGTCACTTCCAGTTTCGGGCCCTGCCCTTTGGCCTCACTACAGCCCCCAGAGTGTTCACCAAATGTATGGCAGTGGTCATGGCTCACTTGAGACATTCAGGAATCAGAGTGTTTCCTTACTTGGGCGACTGGCTCCTTACCGCCCCCACCAGGCATCAGATTATTCGAGCAAGGGACGCTACCATAGATCTGTGCTTACAGCTGGGTATTACAATAAATTCAGAAAAGTCTGCTTTATTGCCATCGCAGCGTACAGTCTTTATAGGAGCAGACTTAGACAAGGTCAGCATGTCCCTGAAGCTCCCTCCCGAAAGAGTGATTATATTTCAACAACAAATTGTGGATCTCCTATCAAGACGAAAAGCACCAGCATCACAGATTCTCAAACTGCTCGGCATTATGGCAGCAGTGATTATTGCAATACCCCTTGCAAGATCTCACATGCACATTCTTCAGTGGCTGCTATTCACACAGTGGATGTTTCAGGACTTACCGATGAATCACCCAGTTCTGATTACCAACTCTTGCAAGGACGATCTTCTGTGGTGGCTAATGTCCGAGACAGTGACTATGGGCCGTCCATTTGTTCTCCCCACTCCAGTTGCAACAGTAACCACAGACGCCTCCCTGATCGGGTGGGGGGTCATTATCAGGGACTAACAGCCCAAGGTACTTGGCAGGCTCACGAGGCTCATTTGCACATAAACGTCCTAGAGGTGAGAGAGGTTCTTTTAGCGTTGCAGGCCTTTCAAGACTCTCTTCCCCTAGGCTCGATTGCAATCCAGTTGGACAACATGTCCTTAGTCTGGTACATGAACAAACAAGGAGGAACCAAATCTTGCCCCCTGTGTCAAGAGGCTCCAAGATTATGGAAATGGGCAGAGTCCACTCAGCATTTTCTGATAGCAACGTACATTCCGGGGAAATCCAACGTGATAGCGGACAGACTCAGCAGAGTTATTCTGTTACCTCATGAGTGGTCTCTCAAGAACGAAATAGTGGAAATGATTTTCCACAGATGGGGCCAGCCTTGCTGCGACCTTTTTGCCACCCCCACAAGCACTAAGTGCAGCAACTAGTTTGCCCTGATCCCTCAACAGGGACAACCCTCGAGGGATGCACTCGTCCACGATTGGCCTCCGGGACTCCTATATGCCTTTCCACTGATTCCCAAAGTATTGCAGAAAGCCAGTTTTCTGGGCAGGACACTTATCTTAATAGCCCCATATTGGCCTTGTCAAATTTGGTTCCCCTTCTTGAAGCCTCATCTACTGGAAGAGCCTTGGATCCTGGACCCAGTACCGGATCTGTTGACTCACTCGTCAGGAGCTCTTCATCCTTCTCTTCAGTCCATCAAACTAACAGCTTGGCTGCTCCAATTCCCAGAATAGCCAGGTTCCAGAATTTATCATAAGAAGCGCGACATATCCTATTGTCATCTCACAAATCTTCAACTAGGAAACTTTACCTCAGTAAGTGGAAAAGGTTTTCCATCTGGGCACAGCAGAATAACATTGACCCTTTCCTGGTGTCCATTTCAGATATTTTGGAATTCCTAACAAAACTGTTCAATGAAGGAGCTGCAGCAGCAACCATTCGAGTCCAACTGGGTGCTATTTCTAATTTTCATTTAGGTGCATCTGAAAATGGTATTATGTCCCATAAGCTGGCTGAGGCTTCTTTGAAAGGTACGGTGCACTTAAAACCATCGATCAGATCTCCTACTACTCCCCCCTGGAACTTAAATCTAATCCTGTCCAAAATTATTCTTCCACCCTTTGAGCCTGCCTCTTCTTGTGAGCTGAAATGTCTTTCTTGGAAGACCATTTTCTTGGTGACTATTACATCAGCACACAGAATTTCAGAATTGCAAGCCCTTTCTATTAAGCCACCTTACTTAATATTTCATAAAGATAGGGTTTCCCTCAGAAAGAATCCATTGTTCCTACTGAAAGTGCGTTCAGAATTCACACTAAATCAAACAATTTAATTACCTGTTTTCTTTCCCAGTCATTCAAACCAGTTGGAATATATGCTTCACAAACTTGATATCCATCGACAACTTTGCTTTGGACAGGAAGGACAAAAGATCACAGAAGGGCTGATCAGCTGTTTGTCTCCTTCTCGGATTCTAAAAAAGGCGCACCTGTCTCCAAAACTACCTTGTTGAAATAGCTCTCTGATTGTATATCCTTTATCTACAGTGAAGCGGGTATTGCATTACATAAAGTCAAGGCTCATTCTACAAGAGCGGTTTCTACTTCTGCAGCTTTCTTGACCAGGTTACCTATTGATTCAATTTGTGCAGCTGCCACCTGGTCAAATCCACATACCTTTATATCTCACTACAAGGTGGACAAGGCCTCTAGGGACAGAGCTTCATTTGGGTCTGCTGTCCTGAAACAGGTACTCCTGTGAGCCACACAAGGTTGTGGTGCTGGGGACGCTACCCATCAGTAAGAATGAAGACGAGATTGAACAACTTCACATAAAGAAGTTTATGTACTTACCATAACATTCCATGTGAGTTGTTCTTCTCGCCTTCATTGTTACGACCCCCACCCCCCCCCCACCTACCCCCTTCCTGTGTCTGGAAGTTCAAGAGATACCATCTTGGTTTTGGTTTTCCTGAGGAGTTTCCTTTCACAGTGGCCTGTATGATTTCCTTGAAATCTGGGGTAGGTTTTACACTAGTTGGCAGCAAACAAGATCTGGAGAATGTAGTGGTGCACTGTGGGATAGGGCTTTGGCCTCGAGCTGTTTGAGACCTCGAGTTTTGCAAATTGGCCGACTCGGAGCCGACTGTCGGTTCCGAACCCATCAGTAATAATGAAGGCGAGAAGAACAACTCACATGGAACGTTATGGTAAGTGCATAACTTCTTTTTATGTACTCACCATAATGTTCCATCTGTGTTGTCAATCTTCATTCATTCTTGACAGTTGAGATTCAGTTCCAATCCTCAGAACTAACTCGGCTGTTATGCAGCTTGAGAAAGCCAAAAATTCTCTAACCAAGTATCCACCCACAATGCTCCTGTGTATGTTACCTTCGATCGAGTTTGCAAATTACAGCAAGATGAAGTATATAAGTATATATAATATATGGGAGGAAGCCATGTCCAAGGTAAAGACCCTAATGCTAGCCCATGACAAGGGTACAAACCTCCAGGAAATCTCGATGGAGGGTGGGATGTCAAGAATGAACAAAGATCGACAACACAGATGGAAAGTTATGGTGAGTACATAACTTCTTTAGCTGATGTTGTCAATCTTCGTTTATTCTTGACAGTTAGGACAGAGCCCCCAGCTACTTATACCCTAGGTGGCCTTATGGAAGGATATTCCTAAGAACCATAGAGCCAAAGGATCCTCTTCCCCTGGAGACCATATCCAATTTGTAATGAGCAATAAAGGTATGAGGGGTTGCCCAAATTGCAGCTGCACATATTTCATCCAGAGAGGCCTTTGAATGAAAAACAGCTGAAGTGGCAACAGATCTGGTAGAGTAAACCCTTACAGGTGCAGGTATTTTATGATTGTTTTGTTCAGAAGTAAAGGTAACGCAGTCTCTTAACTATTTAGACAGGGTCACCTTAGAAACAGGTTTACCTATCCTTGGTCCTGAAAAGGAGACAAACAGTTGGTCTAAAGTTCTACAATCCTTAGTCCTGTCAAGATAAATAAAATCTCAGATGTCTGTGGACGTCTAACAGATGCAGACAGTATTCGCCTTTGTTAGAGAAATTTGTAAAGAAAACTGGTAAATGAATGGACTGATTTATGTTTGACTTGGAGACCTCCTAAGGAAGGAATGAAGGTTTAGTCCTTAAGGACACACTGTCTTTATGGAAGATTATGTATGGTGGTTTTGCACAAAGTGCCTGTATTTCTGAAACCCAGCTGGCAGAAGTAATGGCCACAAGAAAAAGAGTTTTCCAGGAAAAAAACTTGTGATGACAAGTAGCAGCTGGCTAAAAGGGAGGTAAAACTAAATATTGCAAAGTGAATGTAAGATCCCATGGGGGTAACGGATCCTTGAATGGAGGTTTCATACATAGGATTCCCTTAAGAAACAAAACACTTTGCATAAGCCATGGGAAATTAAGGATTGGTCATCACAGCAATTGTGAAAATTAGAGATGGCTGGTAAGGTAACTCTAACGGTTGATGCAGCCACTCCTTGGTTGAAGAGGTTCGCTAGAAAATCTAAAATGTTTTCAGCCAGGGCTAAAAAGGATCCAAATTATCCTTAGAAGCCCAAAGAGAAATTCTTTTCCATTTACTGGAATGCAGTTTCCTGGTGGATCGTCTGTGAGAAGCCAGAAGAATTTTTCGGACAGGGGAAGTAATATTAGATTGCCTGGTGACTAATGGAATTGAAGGAACCAAGCCATGAGCTTGAGGGAGTGAAGGTCCGGGTGTGACAGAAGATCTAGAATTGGGCCCAGAATCCAAGGTTGGTGAACCAAGTGAGGCCATAGGAAGGGAAACCAAACTTGCCTGGGCCAGAACGGGGCAATGAAGATTACTCTGGATTGGGACCTCTGGGCTTTCTTCAGAAAAAGGAGAATGAGGGGAATGGGGGGAAATGCATAAAAGAGACCCAGGGCCAATATAGGAAGAGAGCATCTCTTAGTGACTCTCCCTGTGGAGGAAGTAGGGCAAAGTATGAGCTGCACTTGTTGTTTACTGGGGAGGCAAATGGGTTGCAGCAAGGCTCGCTCCATCGACAAAATATTTGTTTTGCCAAGTGGGATTTGGAGACCACTCATGCGGCAGTAGGCTGTGTCTGCTCAACTTGTCCGCTGTCACAGTAGAACCCCCTGGGATGTGCATTGCCACAAGAAAGCGATTGAAAGATATCGCCCATTGCCAAACTCTTGAGAGCTTCCCAGCAGAGGGGGTAAGATTTTGTTCCCCCTTGTTTGTTGATGTACCAGACTACCGACATGTTGTCTGACTGGTTTGCAACCGCTCTTGGAGGAAGAGCATTTTGAAAGGCTTGCAAAGCTAGGACCACTGCTCTCATCTCCAGAACATTAATGTGCAAGCTGGCCTGTTAGGGACAAGTACCTTGAACTGTCTTTCCCAGATAATGCACCCCCACCCCATCTGGGAGGCCTTTGTGGTCACTATGACCTTGGGCTGAGGGCGATCAAAAGGCCAACCTATAAGGATCTCTTCTGATTCCATCCACCAAGACAGATCTTTCTTGCAGGTTTCTGTTATCAAGATCAGATGATGAATGAGGAAAGATGGAGCATTGCAAGGCTAGAAGCCATTGAAGTATTCTCATGTGAAAATGTGCTATGGGAACTGGGGTGATAGCTGCTGCCATGGAACCCAGAGTTTGAAGAACAAGAAGAGTGGGCACTTTTCATTTCCATAAAAGACTGGACTTGGCATATTATCTTTTGTAGTCTGTGAAGGGGTAGAGAGGCTATGCAGGAGACTGTATTGAGTTGTGCCCTGATGTACTCCAAGTCTTGAGTAGGGGACAGCTGAGATTTCTTGTAGTTTACTGTGATGCTTAGGGGCATGAAGAGAAGTATGATGAACTCTTAAGTTTTGTGTCAGTAGATGCTTTGTGGGGGTGGTGAGGAGCCAGTCGTCTAGATAAGGAAACAACCGGAATCTATTTAATCTCATGTCGGCTGTGATGGCCACCATCCATTTAGTGAACACCCTGTAGCCATGGTAAGACCAAATGGTAGCGCTATGAACTGGTAATGACTGTCTCCTAGCTGAAAATGGAGGGACCTTCTTGAGCACTTGTCTATTTTTGTGTGATAATGCGCATCTTGGTCTATAGAGCACAGCCAATCATTTTCTCTAAAAAGGGGAGAATAGACTAAACTGTGACCATCTGGAATTTTGTCTGCTGGACAAACTTATTTAGAAGGCTGAGGTCTAGTTTTGCCCTCCAGTCCCTCCCATCTTTTTTGGCACTAAGAAGAATTTTGAGTAGAACCCAGATTCTAACTGGTCTGGTGGGACTTCGTGGATGACTGTTTTTTTTGCAGCACTCTTTGTATTTCTTTGGCAGCTTGATCCCTCTGATGGGGTGGAATATCGGGAGATTTTTCTTCTAGAATGTGGAATTATGTTATAGGGGATACTGTAGCCTCTGGCAATGATTTTCTGTACCCAAGAATTGGATGTTATATGTCACCAGGCTGACAGGTGCAGAGAAAGTCTTCCCCTGTCTACTTCCAGAGGTAAGCAGTCAGGCCTCCTTTTAGGAGCGCTGGTAGGGCTGTCCAGAGAAGGAATCTCTGGACCCATGGTTTCGCAGGTCACCTCTGCCTCAGGGTTGGCATCTTCCATCTGAGTTCTCCCCTCTGCCTCGAGGGGTTGCCGGTGCCACTTGTGTCATGGAAAGGTCCCTGGGACTTCTTGAACCACATTTTCCCACTCCTCTGATTCCTGGAAAAGGATCGTTGAGGGGTAGGAAAATGAATCCCCATGGCAGACAGGGTCTTACCATCCTTTTCACACCTGGCTAGTGTGTCCTTTACTTTAGGGCCAAACAGGGAAGATCTTTCAAATGGAGTTTTGGTAGAGGAAGACTTGAAGGGCTCCACGAGGTCACACAAGTGCATCCAGGCATGTCGCCTAATGGCAGTGTCGGAACCCACTGCTCTGCTCATCCCTTCAGCTGCATGGGCGATGAGTCACATGGACAAATTTCATATAGAGTCCAGGGTGGCTAGCTGCAAAGTGACCTTATCTTATACCTCGCTGGACATAGCCCCAGCTAGAGTTTATGATAAGTCCTTAATCAGCTCTCTCTGGAGTCTAGTAAAGTGTGCCATAAAGTTCAAGGACCTAAGTGTGAAGGTTGATGAAGCATAGACCCACTTTCTGAACCTGTCCGTCATCCTAGATTCCCTATTAAGAGGACGAACAGGACTTACATTGGCTAGTTCCTTTTTGGTAGCAGCCGCCACCATCATGGCATCTACTGGAAAACCTTTCACCCAGTATTGGTGGTCTTCTGGTGGTGATAATATTTTGAATGGGCTGTATGGCATCAGGAGTCTTCCAAGCCTGCTGCTTGATTAGCTTGATGAGGGCTTCAGTGGGTAGAGACACCCAGGAGGTAGATGGTCAGGCATCATATGCTTGGAAGTACATGGTTTCCTCTAAGGATGGGTCTTGAGACTTCCAGTTACCCTCTGTTGCAGAATTTCTAGAATGTCTCCAAAGAAAACATCCTCAGGGGGTGACCATGGGGAACCCTCCCCTTCATCAAAATCCGTGTCCTCCATGATGGATTCTTCAGGGGAATCCAGATGCTTCTTCTTGCATGTCCCCTTTCAGGGTGGATCCTCAGTGGAAATCTCTGGGTGGACTCCAAAGAGCAGGGGCCCTGTATTTGGGCAACTTGAAGCTTCGTTGCTCGCTGTCCTGTTGTAGAGATTGATGTCAACTCTGGACAGAGGATATATAGATATGGCACTCCGATGCGGATGGGGCCAACTGAGAGCCCATGGAGTCTAAGGCCCTCTCCATAACCTGAAAGGTGGTACACCTTGAAGAGGAGTGGGAGCCTAGAACCAAGAAAGACCAGCTCGGAACCGAGATCACACCCCACTCTGAGGGACTGCCCTCCAAGGCTGGAGCCAGGGAAGGACTCAAAGCTGTCAAAGTTTCTGTAACCAAGATCGGCACCATACCCAAACTAGGTGCCAACCTGGAAACCATGGAACCGACGGAGGGGTCTCGACCCCGAGACTCACTCGGCTCCATGGCAGGAACCGATGATATCAGAGCAGCATCCAGTGCTGAAGTGAATTCACCTAAGGTACAGAAACAGCCGGCACCAGGGGTATCAAAGTGCTTGGCTCCAAAACTGCAATTGAAGTCTGAGGGGGATAGGTAGGAGTCCTGGAGAAAAGGTCCCCAATCCAGATGGGAGATGGACCTGAGAAGGGGCAGGAATACCTCTGTCCAGCAACAGTTGATCCACCAACCTTACTACACCCAACTCTGAAAGACTCCTGGAGGACTGTACTAAAGAGGCCAAAAGAGACTGTGGTCTTTCAATGAATAGGTAGTTCGCCCATGAAGGTGTCTATAATTGGGGAATATTTTGTCCTGGGCATTTCCAAAATAGGCTTCGGTACCGAGTGGGCGGGCTGTGACTGTGGCAGTGCCGATGTAAGTAAGCAAAGTCAGCATTGAGCAAAAACCTATACAGGCTGGCACCTACAAAGGTGTTGACTACACTGTTAAAGTTGACGGTGCCAAGGAGTCACTAGATTGAAGTGTTGGAACCTTAGCCATCAGTTCCAAAGTGTGAGGAACCAAGGGTATGTTTTAGGAGCCTCTGGAACCGAGGGTGATGTCAGTACCAAAAGACTTTTCTTTTTTGGTAAATCTTGTTAGGTGTCAGCCTTGGACAAGTCTTTTCCAAAAGGGGATTTATGTAGACCTTTAAGCAAGAGCTTATTCCTGCACTCTGCTAATGTACTGTGACTGAACCCATTACATAAGTCACAATCCAGATCGAAATGAGGTGCACCTAAGCAGTTGACACATGAAAGATGCCCATCTGAATTGGGCATCTTTCTGTTACAATCTTGGCAGCATTTAAATCCTGACTTGCCTTTAGACGGTTTATCAGTCATAGCCTGTTTATCAGACATAATAATAATAGTAAAGGGCGAAAAACAAAACATGCCCGATAAAATACACTCACTCGCGCACACCCACCCACACACACACACACACAAAGGAGTGAAAGGGAAAAGTAAGGAGGAGGAAAGATCTACCAACAATGGTCATTAAGATTACCTGAGGTAATGGGGCAAGTACCAACGATGGTACTAAAGGAAAAACCCAAAAAGGTTAGAAGAAAAAAAAAAGGGGGGGGCAGAAGAAAAGAGTACACAACTATAAATATATATCTATATCTAGGTAGCAAGAGAAGTAGGAGAATAAGGGAGAAAAATGTTGAAAACATCTCAAGAAAATTAGAAATTATAGAACACTTAGCTGAGAGAAAGCCTAACTCATCATGCTGACAGAGCAGCAAACAAAATCTGAGGTAACATACACAGGGGCATTGTGGATAGATACTTAGCTCAAGAGTTTTTGGGTGGCACAAGCTGTATAATGGCCATGCCAGTTCCGATGATTGGAACCAAATCTCAACTGTAAAGAATAAACGAAGATTGACAACATCAGATTTTAAATTACACTTGTGACATGAATAAGACTTGTTGGTAAGACATGTACTTGTCTGAGTGGAGCCCCATGCTTTGCAACAGGCTTCCCATCCATGTGAAGTAGAATCCATCCCTAACCCTATTTTTGCATAATCTTGATCAGTGGACGAGAAATCAAAAATTCACTCCAGGTCTGGTCCCTATGTCTCTGATAGACAGAGACAGACAGTAATGCCCAAAGTAACATAACCCCCCCCCAGCCTCTGTGGAAACTTCCTAACTAGCATACACCCCCTCCAAATTCATGCCTGTGATATATAGAGACACAGTTGGGTTGCATTGCATGGCTAGGCTTATAAAGGCCGTGGTGGTTGTTAGCCTAGTTTATATCTATGAACCTATTCCCAGTTCACAGAGGGATAATTAAAGTCCCCCATGACAATGGTATTTGGTTGAATGGTGAATGTCTCCATTAGGTCTAAGTATAAGCTCTCGGTTTTGTGGGACATAGAGGGTGACTTATACCTTGTTACGATATGGTATGGGACTTTGTGTATGTTAATCTGGACTTGGAGGAACTTCAGTGCATCATCTTGTTTAACCAGCCTAGAGGTATGCTTGTTATTGATGTAGATCGACACCTCCACCTTTAGTCCTCGTCTGTGCAGTTGGTGATGTAAAGGTGTGGGAGGCACTGAAGCCTTGCACTGCTGGAGTAGTCTCTGCAGCTTTAAGCCACGTCTCAGTAACCTTACCGATCTCAGCATTCTCCAATTTGAAGAGAGCTTGGTAGAAGCGGAGCTTCTCATTTAAACTCCTGGCATTGGGCAGTAACACCTTTAGATTTCCTTGGATAGATTTTGCTGTGTTGGAAAGTTTGTCAATTTGGCATTGCCTAAAAAGCCTCTATGGGAGAGGACAGTGTTTAGCCAATATTCCAAAGCCTAGAGGAGACATCTGCAGACCATCCGTGGCAAAGCAACATGGTTTGTTAACCATGTCCTCCCATACCTGTGAATATTGTGTCTCCATGGAATGACACCAAAACATATGCCAGTTATTAAAATCAGTTATCTTCTGTTTGTATTATGACATCATCCTTGGTTAAGGTAGAATGCAGCTCAGTGCTGGGCATATACTAGCCTGTGATATATAGTCCAAGAGCTTCATAATGTGTCTCTTCTTATAGTCTAGGGAGGTATGTCTCAAGTTATTTATACCTACATGGACTATGATTGAATCAAACTGGTACCTATAGTGCAGTGACTTGAGTGCATGCATAACTTGGCGGATCCTAGCCTCTGATAGGTAACTGACTTTTATTTTATGTTCAGCCTGGTGAGTGGGGCATCAGTATGTCACACAATGGAGTTCCTTATGATTAGAGTCCTGTGCAGTGTATTGGCTTGTCTCATGAGCTTGGTAGTTGAGGCTCCACTGGGTGTGACTGTATGTGCAGTGATAAGTGATATTTCTGTTGTGTGCTTATGGGTTTATTGAGGTTAATTTTTGCAGGTGGAATGTCTGTGAGGTCTTAAACATTTGGGAAGATTACATTTAAGTGCCTCACCATAAGTAGGTCTATGTGTGGTGGGTGTACTATGTGTGTTGGGTGTAGTGTGTATGTTTCTAACAACCAGATTGTTATTATGAGTGTTTGTACAAGAGAGTTTTGCCTCCAGAGATTATGTATATGCATCTTGTACTTACTATATTTGTTTCTTTGAGGATTAAATGGTTATTAGTAAACGTTAGACAATTATTAAATTGTCTCAATATACCATATATACCAAAAATGGCTCTGGAGAAATTGGGAAAGTGCATATCCATGATATCAGGTCCTTTACTGGGTGAGCTGCAAGGATGTGGTGTATGATGGCTTAATGGTGGCTGGAGACTAAACTAGCCTGTATTATACTAAATTCAATTGCAGTGGTCCTCAGCATGCAAACTAGCTGCTGTATGCTAATAATAGTGAAAAGTAGTTGTTTTACACTCACTGAGTTACTGGTACAGTTTCAGAGGTGGTTTTATGGGAAAATTTGGTTTCTAGGTGTCTGTGTTCTGTACATGGCACTACTAACCACCGCTGCACGATGGTCATGTGACCAGCTCATGTACTGCATGCTGTACACTGCCTTCTTTCTAATACATGCATTCATTTCATTGGACTGCACTACCTTCCACCCCCGTCCCCTCCTCTTGATGAGTAAACCAACTTCATCTGCTTACTTTCATTCTCAGAATCTCTTATTGACTCCTGAATTGCACATTTAACTAGTCAGTTCATGCTCAATACACACAGGTATGAGGATAACACAGAAACCACCTGGTATACACTTGAACCCTTGATGGGAAATGAGGGGTAGCAGGCCAAAATATTGTAGCTCGTTGTTGTCCTGTTTACTTAAGTGTGTCTTAGTTAGACCTTTTCTTTTCTAACTCTCCTTGCTTCCTACCTGTGACCTCCCCCTGCTTTTTACTTACCTGTCCAGTAGGTACAGACCATTTAATTTCATGCATTTATATGTTAACTGGATAGGAGGGCTTCTCTATAGAGAGCCGTTTACTAGCCATGCCTTGCACCATGAAGGCAGGGATGAATATTGTTTAAAACATTTAGTCAAAAACACATTTTGGGAAGATGGGAGGAAGGAAAACTAAAATTACACTGACAACACCAAAAACTTGAAAAATTTTGTACTTCAACAAAGAGAAAACACCTAGTCAGTTATATCCAGTGGATTTTTTAAGGGCTATACAATACTCTTAGTGTACCCTGTTTATACACCTAAGTGGCACTGTAACATGTAGTGAGGGTTGTTGTACATACTATATTTAAAAAAACATCCAAGGAACAGTGTGTGACATGAACTCTGAGAACAAGCAGTGCACTAGCAAAGTGCATAGGTAAAAGCAATGTATTGTGTGAATTTTGATTTGTGGGCAGCAAAAAGCAAAAAATCTATGGGTTAAGGACCATGACTTAGACTTTATAGTAAGCAAATGCGAAAATTCCCTGATGTCTGTGTTGCACTTCCTGACCTTAATGGATTTAAAAATATTTTGAAATTAAACCAGTTTTGAAAAAAAAAATAAGCACGTGCAAACCTTTTATTAACTACAGATTTATTTTGAACATCTCTTTATGTTTTTTCAAGAAAAACCATTAAATAATTTCCAGAATATTTTTTTTACTGAAATGGCCTGTAATGTGATTAATGCAAATGTATGTTTTTTAAATGTGGTATGCACAACATATGCCAGTAGACCATGGTCCAGATTCCAAAAGAGGTGCCCTCGTTGTAAGTCTGCCCTGGTCTCCGTGTAAGTGACTTAACTCTAGTGTAATACACTGAGAGTAAGTCTTATAACTGGTATGACATGAGGCCCAATTTCAAGAATTTAAAGTGTGTGCTAAGAGTACTGTGCATTATTTGAAAAACATCAGTTAGCAAATCCATTCAGGTGTGCTTTTTGGCCTTAACAAAGTATTCAAACATTTTGGTACTGTCTTTTGTAGTAACTTTGGAGAAGATTTTTATGCACATCAGAATGTTTTGTCAGGGAAATTAAGTCACAAAGGAAAACCCACACGAGCAGACAGAACACATAACACAAAGTCAAGATTAAACTATATACCTTGAAAGTGGAATGCAGAAGCCATAATTACTGAAGAATCATATCACCTAAAAGTTAGTTGCAACACTATAGTCAGTTGTGACTCTGTGTATTGTTTTTGTTCTTAACTTTTTGAAACTGGACATGACAGTGCTTTAGACTCTCAACAATAAATGTATAATTAAGAACACTGGACAATACTATAATGCCGGTGTCAATAAGAAAATGTATATTAATAGCATGATTGTTGCTCACTAGTTGGCTTACCCATCCCTTAATTACTTTATAGTCCTGCATAAAATCATGCAGTAGTTAAGAGTAATTTAATGTAATATTAACAGTGTTGCCTATGCATTTATTTCTAATTTTGTAGTGGTTTATTCTTTCTGCAAACTGTATTATAGTATTTGCCACAATATATTTAATTAAAAATTATGGTACTTTACACTTTCTTCAAAATGTTTAACAACATTTATCATGTTATTTCGAAGAGCAGGCTGGTGCCCCACTCCCTTAAGAACTAAGTAGGAGTTAAGAGAGTCATTGTTCCCCTTACAAATCTTACTACAGAAGATAACAGTTTGCAGGTGTAAGCCCAACAGCTGTTGTTTGATTCTGTCATGATACTTAGTTGCATAAAGATGGTACTTATATCAGGAATATTAAAATGTATTCACTAATACTGAATTCAGAGTGCTCCCTATGCATGATCCAGCTTTCTTAGTAATTGCCAATAAATGTATTATTTTTTTTTACTGTAGTACTTGCTTTCTTAGTAGCACCATCATGCCAATAAAGGCCTACGTCACTCCAACTGGATCCCAGACTTCATCGAAGACAATGCCCTGTGAGCTGTACCTGTAGATCCACAATTTTTCAACCCCTTGATGCAGTTTAACCTGTCCTTATCAAGTCAACAGATAAGAATGACTTCTGAAAATGCTAATGTATCTGCTTCTTGATCCAAGATCCTTTCCTTCTTCTTTCCAAACCATGTCTTAAGGCCCAACAAGTAAAGTATCATTAAGTATGCTAACCTGTATGGTGGTTAGTGTGATCCTTTGGATTTGCTCCCTGTCCTTCCCTGTGGTGACACTAGACAGTCCCTTCTCCCACAATAAAGCAATCCAAAGAATGGAGTCTCTTTGTGGATATTGTTTCCTCCTGCTGTGCTGTATATTTTTTATTTATTTATTTAACATTTGTTTACCACCATTGTGTGGATATTCATTTTTGGTAGTTGTCACCATCAGTCTTGGTTTCCACTTTTGGTGCTACGATGGAGGAACTGATCTGATCCAGGATGGAGTAAGAACAGTACATTGATATCGTTGCCATATACACCTCTTTTCCATTATTCTCAGTCTTATAGAGCTCACTGGTGTTCAAAGCTCATCATTCTTGGCAACTTTTAAAGAAGTGGAAACATCTTTTGTGTTCCATGCCATATGAGATGGAAGTCCATTGAATCATGTTTACCTTTGCATGTAGTGAACCATATTCTGTGTGAGCCCTAGAGATGTGCTTGCAGGTGGAACAAAACAGGTCCTCCAGCATGTCTCCCAGAAATTTGCTGGATTCAGAACCACTGCAACTCATCATTCTTCCAAATCATGTTAACTTTGGCTTATTAATCATTGTTTTGCTTATTTACTGTCCTGCCTGTACATTTCTGGTTGATTTTCTTTTGTTGGTGTACTGCTAGTTTGATGCTCCGAGGTTCCTATTTCATTAATAAATTTGCTTCTTGTCTGCAAAGATTCACACTTCCAACCACAGAGTTTAGGGGTGAACAGGACTTAAGATGTTTCTATAATGTCTTCTCTTGCTTCTAAATTTCTGTCACTTGTCAAAGCCCCAGGTTTTGATAATACAACTAGCTGGAGAAGGTGAGTTGTATAATGGGAAACACTAACAGTACTTAAGACTAAAAACACATAGGTACACCAGTAGACTTGATATACTCTAAAAATAGAACACTGGAAAAAATGTATTGAACAAAAAATATATTTTTGTTTTATTTGTATTTTTTTAACCATTTTAGCTGTATTGGGCTGCACCAAGTCAGAGGGAATCCAGGGACAAAAATTGCTTAGTAATTATCTCATGGCAGACGAATAATAAATTATTACTGCTTTATGTAACTGAACTAATAACAACTACACAGTCAAAAATACAAGCATATTAATCAGTAATCATGACATCCATTCAGTTGGCACCATCAAATTTTACAAGTGTAAACATAAAGGTATTGTAGTGTATTGACCATCGTGATTAAGCTCTGATATTGGGAAAAAGATAAACATGTTGACACCTTCCCTAGGACGAGACCCAGTCTTAATAGTGCATGGGTTGGTGCTTAACAGTTGTTGAGAACCACTTTTACTATCACGCCTCACACTATAGACTAACAATGGACAGCACTGGCCAGCAAAGAACAGCGGCAGAAGGTAGAACAGCTTAACTTCTGCCTGTTATCCTTATGTCTCAAATATCTCTTGAGTTTGTCTCATATTTTTGCTTTGGGCTTCTTAATTTTTTTTATTTTTCTGGTAAATCACTGAGGATTACAGCAAGTAAGTAAGGCCAGACTAGAGTTTTGTAGTTCATATTTAATTGCTAAGCTTGCAATCCAGGAGCCTAGCCCAAGTACCCAATTGCCTCAGACAGTTTCTGGTTAAGTGACATGCTCAAGGTCACACAGTAGGCAAATAAGGACTGAAGGAATCAAACCTTGTGCCACAGGAACTATAGCTCATAGCCTTAACCTTCTGTGTCAACTGCCAGATTACTTAGATTAGAAAAGGCATATTGATGCAAAACCTGTTGCTTTATTAACATTTTAAATTAATAAGAACAATATTTGAAAACTGTCCTAATTTTAATCCTTTGCCACCGTTTATTTTTGAATTTGTCCAAGATCAAGTTTAAAGGTCTGAAATGGAATCTCAGCAATGTGTTCTACTTCAGCCATTCTATATGTTGCTTTAGGAGACAATGCAAACTACATCACATTAATGTACAAGTGTGGGATATTTTAAATAAAAAAATAATTTAAAAAAAATGCTTACATTGACAATGATACTTTCACTGTGTGGGGTTTTCTTTCTGCCTGGCATAATGACTGGCAAAATGATGATACTGTTGGAGGAGTTGTGGGGTGCTGTACTAGCTTTTCTTTCATGGTAATTTCCTCCGACATTTCTTTTGTTGGAATTCTCACTTTTTATTAAGGGTAACTTATACAAAATGTAAAATTTGTCTGTACTCTAGAGTACATATTTTCTAAGCAGAAAAAGCTACAAAATGAAAGAGATTCTTTCTAATCACTAGACTCTACAAGTGTTTTTGTGCAGCTTTGTAGAGTCATCACAGGAAAGGATAATTGATCAGATAATAACAGCATAGGTCTGTGGAAGTTTTTTTTTTTTTTTTAAAGAGTTTGTGTAATTCTGGAATTTCACAAGCTTGAGAATGATTCTGGTTCCCTGCAAAGAGCAGAGCTATTCAATTCTGGTCGGTTTTGTAACACGAAGTACGTTGCACACTTCTTTGTCACTCTTTATTGAGTTCAGCTTTGGTAGCATCTGCTCAGAGTTCAGAAGAAATGATTGCAGAAGTCATAAAGATAGTCGAATGGTTTTCAGACTTCCTCTTAAGATCTAGTATTTCATGAATCTGTAGCAATGTTAAAAGCATCTGCAACTTAAAATGCATGAGGCAGCTCCTTTAGGATTCTGCTTGGCAGGAAGAAGTAGTTACCAAAAACATCTTTAGAAGGCACTGGGGATGCACAAGCCAGTGCATTTCTTTGTGGCATTCCGAAGCCCGGATAAATGGGGAGGGTTGCGTCAGGAAGGGCATCCGGCGTAAAATTTTTCCAAATCATACATGCAGACAACAGTACAGAAATACATACCGGATCAGTCGAGGCCCGGGTTAACAACGACAGCCACCAGTACTGTTGGCCAACAGGGTGCTGGCAGACATTGGGCTACTGTTGGCCGAAGAAGGAGAAGAGCGGGAAGGCATGCCCAAAGGCAGGTAAAGGCTACGACTGTGATAGTGAGGGTCGGAACTTTGAATGTTGGCAGTATGACTAGTATAGAGAGAGAGCTAGCTGATATGATGGACCAAAGGAAGGTTGGTATATTGCATGTGCAAGAGACCAGATGGAAGGGGAGCAAGGCTAGGTGTATCGTAGGCGGTTTCAAATTGTTTTATCATGGTGTGGATGGAAGGAGAAATGGCGTAGGCATTATCCTGAAAGAACAGTACGCTAAGAGTGTTTTGGAGGTGAAACGAGTGTCGGATAGAGTGATGTTTATGAAGCTGGAAATTGATGGTGTAATGATGAATGTTGTTAGTGCATATGCTCCACAAGTTGGGTGTACGAGGGATGAGAAAGAAAAATTTTGGAGTGAGTTGGATGAAGTGGTGATGACTGCACCCAAGGGTGAGAGACTGGTGATTGGAGCAGATTTCAATGGGCATGTTGGTGAAGGGAACAGAGGGGATGACGAAGTGATGGGTAGGTATGGTGTTAAGCAAAGGAATGCAGAAGGTCAGATGGTAGTGGATTTTGCAAAAAGGATGGACATGGCTGTGATGAATACGTATTTTAACAAGAGGGAAGAGCATAGGGTGACATACAAGAGTGGAGGAAGATGCACACAGGTGGATTATATCTTATGTAGAAGGGCCAGTCTGAAGGAGATTGGAGACTGTAAAGTGGTGGTAGGGGAAAGTGTAGTTGGGCAGCATAGGATGATGGTTTGTAGGATGACATTGGTGATCAAGAAGTGGAGGATGAGTGTGAGGGCAGTACCAAGGATCAAATGGTGGAAATTGAAAAAGGGTAATAGTGAGGTGATGTTCAGGGAAGAGTTAAGACAGGCACTGGGTGGCAGTGAAGAGTTACCAAATAGCTGGGTAACTACAGCAGAGCTAGTAAGATAGATGGCTAGAAAGGTGCTTGGTGTGACATCTGGAAAGAGGAAGGAGGACAAGGAGACCTGGTGGTGGAATGAAGAAGTACAGGAGTATACAGAGAAAGAGGGTGGTGAAGAAGAAGTGGGATTGTCAAAGAGATGAAGAAAGTAGACAAGAGTATAAGGAGATGAGGTGCATGGCAAAGAGAGAGGTGGTGAAGGCTGCGGATAAGGCGTATGAAAAGTTGTATAAAGGGTTGGACACTAAGGAGGGAGAAAAGGACCTGTACCGATTGGCTAGACAGAGGGACCGAGCTAGTAAAGATATGCAGCAGGTAAGGGTGATAAGGGATAATGAGAGAAACGTACCGACAAGCGAGGAGAGTGTGTTGAGCAGATGGAAAGAGTACTTTGAGGGGTTGATGAATGAAGAGAATGAGAGGGAGAGAAGGTTGGATAATGTGTGGATAGTGAATCATGATGTGCAGTGGATTAGCAAGTAGGAAGTAAGGATACCTATGAAGAGGATAAAGAACGGAAAGGCTGTTGGTCGAGATGACATACCTGTGGAAGCATGGAGGTGTTTAGGTGAAATGGCAGTGGCATTTTTAACTAGATTGTTTAATGAAATCTTGGAAAGTGAGAGGATGCCTGAGGAATGGAGAAAAAGTGTATTGGTACCGATTTTTAAGAATAAGGGTGATGTGCAGAGCTGTAGTAACTACAGAGGGATTAAACTGATCAGTTCCAGCATGAAGTTATGGGAAAGAGTAGTGGAAGCTAGGTTAAGAAGGGAGGTCATGATCAGTGATCAGCAGTATGGTTTCATGCCAGGAAAGAGCACTACAGATGCGATGTTTGCTCTGAGAGTGTTGATGGAGAAGTACAGAGTAGGTCAGAAGGAGTTGCATTGTGTCTTTGTGGATTTAGAGAAAGTATATGACAGGGTGCCTAGAGAAGAGTTGTGGTATTGTATGAGGAAGTCGGCAGTGTCAGAGAAGTATGTAAGAGCAGCCTTAAGAAGAAGAAGGCACTTGTAGTAATTGAAGTGTGGAATGCAGTCCTTCCATCATTTCACATTTTTTGCAGCTCCCAGCCTCAATATGCCACCCATTATTGTTCAGGTGACAAAATATTGTAGTTCACATATACACTACCCTTTGTTTTCTACTGCATGGCATGTGACTTCTTTTGCAGATGTAAATACATTTTTTTACATTCGTGTAAATTATTTATTTAACTCAATTGTCTGTGTGATGCTGTTTTTCATTTCTGCATATTTTATGGTACAGTTAACCCTGTAGTAGAAACAGCTAAAATTATCTTTTCCGTGTAATATTGCTACTTCTTGACAGAGTGAGAGAGGGGCAGAAGTGATTTTGAAAAGGAAAAAAGGGGTAGAAATTTCCCTACAAAGTTGTGCTCACTGATAGGATCATAGCAGTATACTGTGTTAATGGTTAGAAGTTTTGAGCACAAGCGGTTGACAAGGAGATTGCCATAGTTTCATCTTGAGCACCGTTTCAGCTACAGTATTGTCTTTGTAGGGCTGGATTCTAGGGAAGGTGATTCAATAGTAAGGCATAGTTCCACAAATACCATCACACCATGTTTTTTTTTTTACTGGCCTTACAGTGAAAGGAATGCTAAGACTGTGTGTGTGTGTGTGTGTGTGTGTGTGTGTGTGTGTGTGTGTGTGTGTGTGTGTGTGTGTATATATATATATATATATATATATATATATATATATATATATTAAGGAGAAAGGCTGAAGCCACCGGGCATTTATATATTGAAAGAAATAAAGGACCGGGGAATAAGATATGGATTCACTACATTCTCAACATAATTGTGTGGAATCAAGCTATGATGGAAAGGGGAAAAAAAGACCATGGCAACAAGTAAAAAGGAGAAGATACAGTTTTGACTTAAGGACTATGCAGCTTTCAGTGACCCGTTGGAGAAAGTGGGGCATATATAGCAAGAGAAAATTTGGGGTAGCTTACAGTTGGTGTGGGAAGCAGAAGGTACTGCCATGTGAAGGGCTTCTTTCAGTAAAAAAGTGGACTAGATGTGTAGCTGGTATGCCTATGCTAGCTTGTTTTCTGTCTTGAAGTTTGATTTCAAACCCTAGTTTCAAGTTTTGACAGTTTTGCTGAATCATAACATGTACATTAGTTGATTTTATAATGGTGGCCCAATTATTCCAATGTTATCTGTCCTCACTTATTTGAACTGTAAATATTTTTCATTTGTAGACCAATGTGTTTGGAGCGCTGGACCTTCTGTAATCTCTCTAAACTAAACCCTGAAATGCAGACATGGAAAAATTACTACCTCTGTCGACATAAACTTGAAACTCAGATGAAAGAGGGGAGGCCAAATGTTGACTACACCTGTAAAACATTAAGGGGACATAATGGTAAGTAGTATTGTCCCTTAATTCCTCATTTGGCTATGTGTTTGTGTGAAATACAGCATGTGGTGTGCACTTTATAGTTGATAATGATGTGACACTGCTACTATTTACTAATATAATTTTGACCTGCTGACCAGACAGTGAATAAATCCAATAGCTGAAACTTGATTTCACGTACACATAGATGAAGGAAGATTGATAAATATATTCAGAGATGCAATGAAAGACTTCTTTCCAAACCCAGGCATGTGCAAAAATAATTATTTGCACATAACTCCTTTGTGTAGTGCACATGAAGGATAGAGAAAGTATTTTGCATATCAGAGTTATCAGAGGTATTAAATACATTAACCATAATTTTTACATTCATTTATCTTTTTATTTACATTTTGTTGAGTGTGTTAGCCCTAATGGGCAAAGCCTGTTTTCACTGTGGTCCTAGCAAAGAAAAAAGAAACAGATTTTGATAACATAAGTAATATCAGAGATAGTAGAATGAACACAATAAGAATATACAAAGTCTATAAAACATACTGCTGAAAGTAATTGTGTATATTTGTAAAGCAAGATAATGTCTTTGGCTTGATTTTAAGGTATACAGTGGAAAACTAAGCAAAAACAGAGAGAGGTGTAAGTGTAAGTAGTGGAGATAGGAGAAAAGAGCAGGGTAGTATTAAGAGCTGATTGGACATGTGATGAATATGAAACAGATGAAGTAGAAGCTCGTCCGTCCTGAGTGTGGGAGGTAGCTCTGGCTGTCCTTTTGGGTGACACCTACAAGGACCTCTAGGTGTATCACCTATGGACCTTGACTTTGTAGAGCATGTGAGACACTGGGAAGAATGTGTGGGGAGAGGCATGCATACTCCTCATGGTTGGCATCATTAATGGAGCTCTGGTAAGCTGCCACAGGGAATAGGAGGTCCTAAGGGGAAAGGAGCCCTCCAGGTCTGGAAGACTGTCCTACTCCTCACACACAACTCTTGCCTGTCTAGGAAAATGAATGAGCTGATTAGGTGCTCCAGCCAGGAAATAAATGGGCTGAAGGACTCTCCCCTGTGTCTGAAAGTGCCTGGTTCTTGCCCTCAAGAAACAAACAAACAGCTCAGTTGAATAAAAGAAAGGAACACTACTGGACAAGACCCAGTATAAAAAAAAAAAGTAAAAATATGATGTATGTTTCATTGAAAAGGTACAGATCATTTGCATGCAGCCATTGGAGAGAAATGTTTTAAGGATAAGCAAGCCTTGTATAGAAGAATACAGGCAGGTGTGGTAAATCTAACAGCTCAAGTCAGAGAACCCAGTAAGAAGAATATGTTTCTTATGCCATAGGTCCTGGTGGAAGATATATTATGAAAGCCCTGGAAATAAGACGTACAGGAATTCATTTTACAGAAAATATTCTTAGAACTTCACATACATAGAAACCAACCAGGGAGAGAATGTTAACTTGATACTCAGTCGAATCACTGAATCTCAGAAGCAGGCAGTCCAAAAGGAAGTAAAACATGATGTTCTTCCATATCACTGTTGCAATATTCCTTACAGTAGGTATCCCCTGCCAAGAGTAGCCTGACGTCCGGCCTTTAGGTTGCAATAGGGATGTCCCCACACACAGGGTATGGCATAGTGTTAACTTACAGATGTACCATCCTCAGAACTTCTTTGCCACCAGTGTGAATGCCATCTTCAATCATCAGTCTGAATGCTCATTTGTCTGCTGGTTGCCAAGCCATTTTTCAGGTAAGTGCCCCATTTTTTATTCTTATCTTCCTTTATTTTGCGGTTGTTAATTTCATCTCATCTAGAAAGGGGAAATGTCAGTGTGGGAGACCGATTACCCATAAGGATCATTACTACCAGTGTTTGATTTGCTTAGATGCTTCTCAAAACTATATAACTTGTCCTTTTTGTCATCTGTTTATTCCGTAGACCTTGCATACTCATCATTCCTCTTTAGCCATTTACGTAAAGAACCAACATCTTAAACTGTTAGCTAAGGGTATTATGAAGGAATCTCCCTGACACATGGGTCAGCTGTCCATGAAGAAGGCCAAGAAAGCTTTGTCTTATTCTTCAGCTGTACCATCTCCACCAGACTTCTCTAGCAAGGCTGGTGAAAGCCTGGCTGACCGCCAGGTTTTTCAGTCAAATTCCTTTGCCACAACCATTTCTGAAGCAAGCATGGATCCAGCTTCTCGCAGTTCCCCGGAGGCTATGAAGACATCCGTTTCAGATGTTCAGGGTGAACTACAGATGATTATTTCCAAAAGGCCTGGGAAGATCCATAAATCCTTATTAGAGAGGAGATTCCCACTACACTTATAGAATATCACCAGGGGTCTGAGCCACCAAAGATCTTTAGGGCTGACATCCCCTTGAAAAGGAAGCAGAAAACTAAGCATCTTTCTCCTGCCCCCAGAGATCCTCAACATGAATGGCAGAACTTCACACAGGGTCTCTTTACTGTACTTATGGCTTTGAAGCCCCTCAGGGGCTCTCTGTTATTGGTATCCCTTAGTCTTCTTCTCCTCTTAAAAGGCCTATAGAGCAGGTTTTGTCTGATGCAAATGTGGATGAAAAATCCTTGACCTATTCTTCCCAGATTTCCTGCCCCTTGGACTATGGTTCTGAGAAGGAAGAATCTATTAGTCCTGATTCTCCATTTGAGGAGATTTCTTGTGGTGATGCAGTTTCCTGTATGATGGAATTTTTTAAGTGGGACTGTACCCAGGTTTCAGATGTCCAGAAAAGGTACTATGGACTCCTTCAAATGGAGTCTTCTAAGCCCTCTGCTGTCCCTCATGTTCTTGCTGCCTTGTTGGATGCATTTTCTGCAGCTTCTCAGACTCCTGACTCCCAGGCCCCCTGCTCCTAAGAAACCTGATAGGATTGCAAATTCATTTACAAGTGGCCCTCTGCTGACTCTTCTGTTATTTCTGTTGCTTCTGATGAACCGTCTAGTTTTTGCCTTCTACAAAGCTGCTCCCCTGTGACAAGGACAGCAGGACTATGGAGAGGTTGGGTAAGAAAGTATATACTGCTGCTACCCTGGCCTTTAGGGCTGTGAATTACCAGATATGCATGACCAGATATATTTTGGATCAAGCTTGTCAGGTTATTTCAGATCTTCCTGACTCTGAGAGAAAAACTTCAGCTCTTTCCTTACTAGGGTCATCTTCTCAAGTAGCTCCCATTCTATTAAATGCAGCTATTATGCAGCTGATGCCTCATCTAGAGTTGCTGCTTTTGCCTCTGTGTTGAGGAGGTCTTCATGGCTTCACCTTTAGCCTTTGTTTGATGATATTAAGGTATAAATCTCAACCTCTTTAAGAGGCCAATGTGGAACACAGACAAACAGTCAAAATGTAGAACACCCTATTTTTGCACTGCACGAAAACACACCATTTCCATGGGGGCTGGTTGAAGAGGGCTTACTGACAAAAGTATTAAGTTAGCGAATGCTGTACATTTGTAAAATTCAATAAGAAACACATGCCAATAAATAGTCAGTAGAAAATCTCTACATAACAATATTCAAGTGCAACTAAATAAAAAACATGCTATTCAGCACCTGCTTTTTCAACCCATCCACATCTTCTCACACACACTCACACTTACATTGCTCCTAACAAAGTAGGTCTTCAAGGTGCATTGATTTGTTTCATACATGCACATGCTGACAATGTTCCTGACAAGTCAAGTCTGCCACTAGACACACACACACACACACACACACACACACACACACACACACACGGCATACTTACAGGCAAATTTGGCGAATACTGATTCACTTCTAGCATATCATTGCATATCTCTCAACCACACAAACTGTTACAAATTTCAACAGAATCCGTGGCAAATCCAGAAATTATCAGGAACAGTTTTAAAATGTTAGTACTATTAACTTGAGACTTTGACAGAAAAAGACAATGTGAATTAAAATACATTTCCTTCTCTACCAAAGGCACCAGTTTTGATAAGGATTAAGAAGGACAGAGCTAAAATTTGATGCAAAATCAGGGAGGTTCCTGAAAAATCAGGGACAGTTTACAGGTATTTATCTTTGAGGTCTGCTGTCTCTTGTTCCTTAACTCATTTACACCTCTGAGCTCTGGGATATCACACCTGTAATAGCCTATACTCATCCTTACATTTGAGAGCAGTTTCAGAAAAATCGAGTTAAAAACAGAAGACACGCAAATGTCAATATTTTAATGCACACGAACCCAGAATATTTGTCTTTAAAGTATTGCGAAACATGTCATTTCTTGGAAACTGTATATCCTAAACTTATATTATCAGAACACTGTTTTAGCTAGATATGAGCTTTCACATAATAAGGAATTCCTCTGTGAATGTTTGTTTTTTGAGATATTTAGAGAAATATGAAAAAGAATGATTATTTTTTAAATACAACATAAAGAGAAATTATTCTTAACTGTTTAATTAGCAATATAAATACTTCTCGATATGCAGAAACGTAAAGTACAAATATAATGACAGTTTTCTTCAACATCTGCTGTTTCACCTGATACAGTAATGGCAAGACACTTGGTTATGGGAATATTAATACAAATAGAAATATTGCACATTTCATAATTGTTAGAAAACAAATAGTAATATCTCCAACATAGTGAACTGTAAGTGAGCATTGGTAATACATTATTCTGTCTCCAACAGCTGGGTTTCATACGGTACCATGCAATTTAATAAAATATAACTCTCAGTTAAAAAAAATGAATGTACAAATGAAAATATGAACAATGAGTGGCTAATAGTAAATATTTTCACATAGGCATTCCAGAATAACAGTCTTAATCTACAGTTATTACTTATGCCTTGCTGTTTCTAATACTGCTTGCTATTAATTGGTAAGTCATTTTGTTAAGGAAGCCTGTCTCCAAACATGTCTGGTTGCCATTATGTGCCATGGGTGCTAACTGGATGTTAAAAAAAGACTTGCCTTTTCCCAGTTTTACACTGTCATCCTGCAAAATTAAATACATAAAAAAATGAAATAAAATAAACAGATAAATAAATTAAAATCATTCTCTCCCTGACTGCCACCTGAAAGAAGAGTAGCACAATGGTAGCAGGCAGAGCAGCAGAAACACCAACACCTAAACTAGATGTAATGAACTTTAGAGCCCATCAGTAACTAAGTAAAAAGATTACTGGCATTTAATCTAGTTGCAATACACGTGATCGTGTTAGAACCAGAACTGGCAAATTAGCAATGAAATATTCATAAGCACAGACCAAGAGGCTGGCTATGTCAGCTGCAGATGCATTTAATGGAATCTGACAGTCTACCAGTACATATTCAGTCTGCAGACAGCAGCAAATTAAGTTCCAAACTATCTGTGCTATCTGTGTCACACCCCACCACATACAGTTGGTATACCTCCTGCAGCGACATTGCAACACTTTTTACCTGTTGCCTGCCTACATCTTGCATTTAAAATTGGTTCACTCTCTGTTCCTTAATGAGACAGCACCTGTCTCCTCAGGCAGCAAGGCCAGATTATAAATACAAGAAGTGTGAACAGGGCTAACTAGTTTTTTTCAATCAAAAAAAAAAAGAAGTGTTAACTACTGTTCCTTTATGAGAGTAACATTTAGCATTGAGCAATCTGTATGGGGGAGGTTAAAGTTAAAAATAGTTTTAATGCTTAAAGTTTTTTTAACTGCATTTTAATTTGTTACCCCCTGGCTGAGCACATGTATGCTGTACTGTACATAGAATATGTCTGCCTGCGTCCTTGCATCTTATCCGTGGTCAGAGCAAATTACCATTCAAATGAATCCTCCATAGCTTGAAGGTATTGCAGTGCCATGAAAGTTGGTAGCAGCACATGATTGGCTCAGGCTGCATTTTTTGCCTCCTGATTGGCTCCCTTTGCCTCCGGAGTAATTACTTAATTGGCTGATATGCCAAAATGCCAATTGGCTATAATTGCAGTATATGAGCCAGTCAAAACTTGCAAAGTTGCAGCCACCACTATTCACTGCAGAACAGCGGAAAAGTGGACAAAATCTATCACAAATGCTGAGGTTTCCACACCGTCTAGAGCATTTGGCTGCTCAGTATTAAGGCTAAGTTGATGGATACTCCTCTAGATAATAAATATCTCTTTGGTACTGTTGCTTTTGAGCTTTTTAAGTGCCTTCAGGAAAAGGGTAAGGCTTTGCAGGATTTCAAACATATTTGTGTTTCGCCTGTTCCTAAGTTTCAGACAAATTACTTTACTAAACCTGCCTTTGTCTGCAGACAGTCTCGCCCTCCTCCCAAAGGTAAAGAGGGTGGTAGAGGGGCTCCTGCTAAGACTACTCAAACTACTACAGCTCAGAAGCCTCATTTTTCAGACAAGCCAGGTTCTGTCTGACTATCCTTGTCCCTTTCTCCTCAGTCTTGCCTCCCCTTTCTCTTCATCTTTCCCTGTCTCTTCCAGTTTGGTTACAGATCACCCAGGATTCTTGGGTTCTATCCATCATTTATCAGGAATATTACATGGTTTGAAAATCTCTTCCTTCCTTTTTGGGCATTCCTCACCCTCCTCAGGAACAGCTGCCCTTTTTTCCAGAGGTTCTTCAGAGCCCTTTGTCTCAAGGAATAATTCAAGAAGTTCCAGCTCCTCAAAAGGGAATGGATTTTACTCCAGAGTGTTTCTGTTTCCCAGGAAAGAAGGCACCTGGAGAACCATTCTGGGTGTCTCTCTCAGCTCACTAGCTTTTTGAGGTTCCTTTCTTTCAGATGTTACCTCTTCAAACCTTGTTTCCTCTTGTTCTTCCTCTGGCTTTCCTAGTTTCTGTGGATCTTAAGGATGCCCATCTCCATATCCCTATTCATCCCCTTTCCATGAAAGTTTTATGTTTCTCATTTTTTCCTTGCATTTTCGGCTCTCTGCTTTGCCCTTTGATCTTTCCACTGCCTTATGGGTCTTCACCAAATTCCTTGCTCCTGTGATTGCATTTTGCAGATTGAGAGAAATTCATATATTTCCTTATCTGGACAACCTGCTCATTCACGCTCCCTTTCCAGAGACTTTACTTCAGCTTATTCCCTTTGCTGTTTGCCTCCTGCAAAGCCTAGGGTTTACAGTGAACTTCCAAAAATCATTTCTAACTCCTTCTCAGGATCATGTTTTTCTCGGGTGCAGGCTCCAGACTATTCTAAATGTTGGCTGCCCTGCCTCCTCCCAAGACCTTAACTCTGATTGCTTTCTTTCAATCTCTTCTTCCTCTGGTCTCCATTACAGCCAGGGAGTTTCTAAGGTCTCTGCAGTACACAAATTCACAAGTGGATGCTTCACAGAGATGTGTTTCTGGACAGTGTCCACCACTGTGGTAGTCCTCAAGTAGACCTTTTTGCCTCCCCACTGAACAGACAACTTCTTCTCGTTTGCACCAGAGTCTCATGTCCTCTGGCCTGAAAGGTGGATGGCCCTCTCTTTTTCCTGGGAGGGGATGTTTCTTTATGTATTCCCTTCCCTTCTTATACTGTGAGTCCTATTCAAGATAGAACAGGATGCTCCAAATCTTGATGATGATTCCCTTTTGGCCCAGACAGCAATGGTTCTCTCTTCCTCTAGATTTAGCCAAGGGCAATCATCACAGCTTACTTCACATGGTCAACCTACTCACACAAGACAAGGGATCCCTCATCCATCCCCACCTGTCCACTCTTCAATTGACATTGTGGGTGATAGGGGTTTGATCCCTTTTAGGCACCTCTGTTCTGAGGATGTACTTTGGGCTGTGCAAGAGCCAAGAGACCTACTACCAAAAAGTCTTGTTTATCCAAATGGAAGAGATTTTCTGTCTGTCGTCTTTCTCGTAACCTGGATCCACCTATGTGCAAGTTCCTTTAGTTTTCTTATTTGTTTGAATTGCTAATTGCTTGGTTGGCATACATTTCTGTTAAAGCCCACCTATCAGCTATTTCTGATTGTCTGCTTTTGACTATCCCTATGGCTTCTAGATTTGAGGTCAGACAATTTCTTAAAGGTGTCCTTCACATTAGGCCTCCCAGGAAGCCTATTCCTCCTTCCTGGGAACTTAATTTTGTTTTGGAAAAATTGACTCAGGCTCCTTTAGAAGCTGCACCTTCAGCTACCCTACAGCATTTTTCTTGGAAGACTGTTCTTCTTTTGGCCCTTACCTCAGCCAGATGGGTGTCTGAGCTGCAGCCCCTTATAGCTGTTTCTCCTTTTTTGTTTTTTCATATGTACAAGGGTGTCTCTTCGTAATAATCCTTCTTTTATGCCCAAGGTAGTTAATGAGTTGTCTCTTAATCAGTCTATTCATTTGCCCACTTTTTCCCCTTCTCCACAATCTACTAGTGAGAAGGTTCTTCACACCTTGGATTTGCATAGACAACTTAGATACTATTTGGATAAAACTAAAGCCATTTGTAAATCTGAGCAATTTTTTTTCTTTTCATCCCAGGTGATTAGGATTGGTTATTTCCAAGCAAACCATTTCTTCTTGGATATCTAAAGCCATTTCCTTTTGTTAATCCTTTCATGGGAAAAGCATCCTTACTCTGTTAGGGCTCATTGTACCAGGGCTTCAGCTTCTTCTGGTGCTTTTTTCAAAAGGTTTGGAAACTAATTCCATTCTTGAGGCAGCTACTTGGACTTCTGTGTATACTTTTATCAAGCACTATAAGTTGGATGTTGTTGCTAGGGCTAGAGCTGGATTTGCCAAGGCCATTCTGCATGGCTTTCTTGAGGGCTAAGGTCTTGCACAGCTCATCCCAACTTTCTTCTTGAGCTTCTGTACTCTCCGTATTGTACTGCGTGGAAGGACATAGTACAGCTGTGTAAAATCTTACCATAATAGTAGATGTCCTTCTGTTCACTATTGCAGTATTTGCTCCCTCCCTTCTCCACCTGTTTCTTTATCCTTCTGGATGCACATATTAATCCTTTCTCCTTGGACTGTTGTTCCTCCTAGGGCTCTTCAGTCCTGAGGATGGTATGTCACCTGTATGGCCTATGACTTGTGCAGGGAGCTTATGTGTGATGTACAATGTTTCTTTTACAACCTACAGGCTTTGGTGTACTGTACGGATGTCAAGACTTCTTTGGCAGGGGATCCATATTGTTAGGAATACTGCAACAGTGAAGAGACGGATATCTATTGCTATGGTAATATTTTACACAACTGTACTTACCAACTATGGGTTATTGAAGAGATCAGAGAATGGAATAGTCTTGTATTCTTGGTTCTTGAACAAGTCAGAACCATTATGTTCTGTAATGACTTCAGAATACCCTTGTGATCAAACCACACCAACAGTGGGTAAATCCTCCTTTACCCACTCACAGTCATGGATTATTGCTATGCGTTGCTATTATTTTCTCTGCATAAAATATTGAGAAGGAGGAGTGTCAGAACTGTACAAAAATAGTGTAACTATTCAGCCAACCAATTAGCTCTCTCAAACCTTGGCAAAGCAGAAATACATATAGATGCATTCATTTTAGAAAACCAAGGCCGTACATATTATTATATATACTTTACTCAGACAGCGACAGCAACAACACATCAATGCTAGAAAACATCCTGTCCTGAATTAGAACAAAACTAAATAATAGTCTTAGTTTCGGGATTGAAAATAGCAGATAAGCATAATAACATTATTTCTACTGTGACTGAATGCAGATATGTAGAGCTTACACCAGACTCTTCATTGAACTTTAATATTTGCACAGTGTTGTTACCTAAGGTCTTGCACAGCTAAAACTATGCTATAAAATAACTTATCTCCTCTCCCCTGAGGACCACCTGGCTCTTTGCAAAAATGTACTTCTTCCCAAACTTGAATACAACTTACCATTTCTTGTCTTTCACTAAGCTCACAATATGCGTAGATTTCAAGTTGCATAAAATAAAATATGCAGATTTACTCTTTTTACTGATCCTCAAACCTTTCATTGCAACCTACTCAAAAAATTAAATTGGCTACTTGTCACTCAAAGATCAGTGTATCTCCTAGGCTCCTTGATACTTAAGGCACTATAAATGATGCCTACTGATCACCATTAAAGTGGATACCTCCCCAACAATTACGTATTCCTTGAGAAATAGTCAATCATCTGGGACTGCTTTATCTAGACCCCCATTCAAATATGTTATAGAAGAACAAGCATTTTTCCAAAGTAGGTTCTGATCTATGGAATAAACTTCTACTGAAAGAAAAAAAAAACACCTTATAGGCACTCAGATCTGCTCTGTCCCAACATTTCTACAATGAGGTGGCATGCAGTTGCTTCAGGGATAATGACTAAAAGCACAGCATTGCAAAGACTAACCTACATACTAAAATGTACATTATCTGTATCCTAATATCCTTTTTATGTTCAAATACTACAATTCTGATAATTGACCTGTTACTACAATTGTGCTTTTTTATTGGTTATGTTTTTATACTTTCTGTTCACAGACCAACTAGCATCTTACTTGCAATGTATGTTTATTTATTGTTATTTGTTTGTAATGCTCATTGCCTGAATAATTTATTTTATTTATTTATTTATTTATTTATTTTATTTTACATTTGTTAACCGGGCTAGTCTAGCTGGATACATATCCTTTTTCAGTAGAGGCCCGAGGAGAAAAGCTCCAGACAAAATGGTTAGACACAAGTTGAGAGTACAAGTTATACAAGATACATGGTTTGAAAAAAATACAAGTTATTGATAAGGGGACCTGTCACATATACAATAAGGGAAATAAATTTATCGTAGCTGTAATATGAGAGAAATAGCTCATCAGGTAAGATACAAATCAGCAGGTAATACATAGCTGTGAGGTTTTATATATAATAGTGTGTAGACTAGTTCAAGAGTCACCCGTTTCCATTGGGGTTGTGTGAATTTTAAAGATATGGAAGGGGAACATGGTCCAGGGGGAAGGGGCCTAGATGGATTTGATATGAGAAGTTAGTCAGGTTCAAGACATGGGCATAGCCATTGTGTCTTGAGATATTCTTTCAGGTCGATTTTGAACTTATTGTGCGAGGTTATAGTTCTCAGGTAGTTTGGCAGGGAGTTCCATGGCTTGCCAATGGAGTTGGCAAAGAGGGCATCACCGCCCGAGTTATTAGCTTTAATAGTTAGGATCTGGGTGCTGTTGGATGATCGCAGACTAGTTAGGTTTGTGTATGGGGTCAGTATACTACACAGTGAGGGAGTTCTATCTGGTTGATTAATTATTTTACAGGCTTCCGTGAGTTGATTAAGTTTGAGAAGGTTGGGTAGTTCCAACCAACCAAGTTTTCTCAGATTAAGACAATGGTGGGTGCGATATGGGGAACCTGTTATGAATCTAGCAATGTGGTTATAGGCCAGGAGAGCATATTAAGTTCATGTTTATTGAGGAAAGAAAAGACTGGGGAGGCATAGAGGAGGGTAGAGAGGAGATGTGTGCGGGCAATGGTTAGTTTGGCATTAGGAGTTAAAAAGTTTTTTATTCGGTACATGGATCCAAGTTTTTTGTTAACAGATTTAACGGTTTGGGTAATGTGAATGTCAAATTTGAGCTTATGATCAATAGTTACACCTAGTAATTTGGTACTGGTGACAGGGGTTATGATAGTCCCATTATTGGATTTAACATGGAAGGTTGTATTATTATTACTTGGGAGTTCTTTTCCTAGGGTTGAGAAGACGTTGGGGAAAAATAATAGTAGTTTAGTTTTGTTGGGTTGAGTAGGAGTTGCGGTCAGTGAACCATTTTCTACTTGAGAGAAACAGAGTTGAGTGGTGGACTGGAGATTCAGGAGGAGACATCAGAGCAGATCAAGGTGGAGTCATCGGCATATTGGATGCAGGTGGATTGAGGGATGACTGAGTGAAGGTCATTAATGAAGATAGAAAACAGAAGTGGACCCAAAATTGAGCCCTGAGGAACACCAATGGTGTTAGGGAGCAGGCCTGATAGTCTGTTTTGCCACAGGACAGCTTGTTGCCTATCAGAGAGGTAAGCATTGAACCAGGTTAGTGCTGGGGTGTCCAGATGTAGGGTCGCAAGGGTTGACAGAAGGAGCTGATGATTGACCATGTCGAATGCTTTTGATAGGTCAAGAAAGAGGGCAGAGGATATTAGTTTGCTATTGCGATTGTTATTAATGGAGTCGACAAAGGAAAGAAGGGCAGTGGTAGTACTATGGTGGGGACGAAAGCCGTGTTGGGAGTTAGACAAGAGATGATTACAGGTGAGGTAGTTAAGAAGTTGTTTGTGAATGCATCTTTCCATAATTTTTGCTATTGGGGACAGTATAGCTATTGGTCTATAGTTTGAGATTTCCGTGGAGGAACCTCCTTTGTGAAGCGGAATAATATAAGAAATCTTCCAAATAGAGGGGATACTAGCTTCAGAAATGGTTCTGTTGATAAGGATTGATATGGGGTAAGCAATGACATCAGACGCAATTTGTAAGAATTCTGCTGGGAGGTGATCAGCTGCTAGTGTCGTTGGTTTGAGCTTTTTTAAGAGGATACGTATGTAGGATGAGGAGACTGGCTTTAAAGTGAACGGGGTAGGGGCATCATCATGGGGTTGTGAGGCAGATGGGGGCGAGGAGGTTAATTGACTGGCTAGAGTTTGGATTGTCTCGGTGAAGAAGGAGTTAAAGGTATTGGCTACTACTTCCTGTTCTTTCTCAATGAGTTTCTCGGGGGTTGGGGTAGTAGTTTTACCAGGGTGCAGGAGGTTGTTAAAACCTGCCCAGAATTTCTTTGGGTTGTTCTGGTGTTTATGCTGGAGATCGCAGAAGTATTGTTTTTTGTCTTGGATAATGGCTGTTTTGGTAGTGTTTCTTAGTTGTAAAAATTTAGTACGTTCTTGGGGGGTTTTTGTGGCTCTCCATCTCTCCCAGGCTTGGTTACGGAGTTTAATTTTGGTTTTAGTTTCTCTAGAAAGCCAAGGTGCTATACGTACTTTGGATCTAATTTGTCTGTGTGGGGCATGTGAGTCAAGTATCTTAAGGAATGTGTCGTTAAAGTGGGACACACTCTCTTGGAGGGGTAGGGTTCTTAATATGGTCCAGTTGCAGGATTTTAGGTCAGCAAGAAATAGTTGTGGGATAAAATTCTTTTTGTTTCTGATTAGTCTATATACGGGGGGGATGGAAGTAGGGCATTTATGTTTAAGAATATAAGTTATAAGGTGGTCACTGAGGTCATTGGGAAGGGTGCCTGTAGTATAATTGTTTGAGTCTCTATTGGTAAGGATCCAGTCTATGGTACTTTCTTTTTGGAGAGTATTGCCAATTCTGGTAGGGGATAGGATATGTTGGGAAAAACCATGTAGGTTGATGGGTTGTGGGGTTGTATGGGTAGAACAGAGAGACCAATCAATATTAACGTCTCCAAGTACTATGGTTTCTTGAGGGTAGTTGGTGGCTAACCAGCACAGGGTTTGCTCAAGGTTGTCTGTGTTCTTCCCAGGTGGGATATAGGTAACAATGAGGTTGAGGCATTTTTGAGCATTTAGGCATATTTTTAGGGCAATTAGTTCTACTTTGGAGATTGTAGGGGGTTGTAATGGATTCTTAAGGATATTCAGGGTATTTCTAAACATTACAGCTATTCCTCCCCCTTTTTTCTTAGCACGATCAGCTCTGTAGATATTATACCCGGGTGGAAGGATCTCTTGATCCTTAGTGGTGGGTTTTAGCCATGTCTCAGTTAGACACATAATGTCAGGAGAGTGAGTAGCTATCATGGCATGTAGGGTGTGAATTTTATTGTTAATGCTTCTTAGGTTCAGATGTAGTATTAGAAGGGAGTCTGTAGATTTTCGGGTTAAGTTAGTGGGGTTAGAGTCAGATATTGTGGTGGGACCTGGGTTAGGATGGATATCACCAGCAATGATTATTCGATTTTTCAGGTAAAGTAAAAATCTTTGCAGTTTAAGTAGTAGTTTGAGGTAAGTTTTGTTAGTTGGCGTTTTAGGGTAGTGAAGTGTGAGATGGACTACTTTGGGGGATATTGTTTTGTCTTGGTAGGGTGAAGATGCAATAGAGATGCCATTGAGATAGGATTGGGAGTTGGTGTGGCCGTTGTGGAAGGGGATTCCTAACAGAGATTGATTTTCATACTTTGTTAAGAAATAGATAGTGATGAGTAATATAGATGTGAGAGGGGTGATAGAATAATTGAGTCTGGCCATGATAGGGATGAGGAGAGGGTATAGGGAGGGGAGGAGATTTGGTGTTAGAATTGGTAATGGGGGTGGGCCTTGAAGTGGGCGGAGTAGTAGTGTGAGCTTTGGATTTGCAGGGGAGAGTGGGAGGGGCTGGCTATACCTATAACTTTAGGGGTACTGGGGGCGGGTGGGATAAGGGGGCAGGGAGCGGGGCATCCACTGCTAGGAGTTACTACAACAGTTATTTGTAGTTCTGCTGTGAAGAAGCAGTTTTCAGGTAAATATATTTAGGACTGTAATTATCTTAGCGATACCATCAGGTTCCTGAGTCAAGAATGTCAATATATACTTTTAAGGCGTCAACAATGTTTTGGATTTACCCTGTGTGTGAGTAGAAGTTAACTCCTGGTCAGAGCATTCCCTGAGGAGAGCAGTATGGGTCTTGGGAACTTCACATAAAGTTAGGGCGGGGGGCTACCTGTGAGATAAAGGAAAGAGATGGGATGTTAGAGTAGCTATTGTTAACTAGGAAAGCTCAGCTATACAACAGTTTTATGGAGAAATTCACATGCAGTCAGGAGAAGCAGTATTGAAAGCATACAGCTTGAAAGAACAGTATTTCACACATACTCGTGCAGACACATGCAGACACTTTGAGTTTCTTCTTCTGCAGTAACAGCCAAGTCGCTTATCAGATATAAGCAAAATACCATCAAAATAGGTGCTAAAGACACTCTCAAACACTCTAAAATAGGAGCAGCAAACAACAGACCTAGTCGCTATACAGTTGAGTAAGACGACGCTAGAAGTGCGTCAGCAACACAATAGCAAAATTACATCAAAATATGTGCTAAATACACTTTCAAGCACTGTATAATAGGAGCAGATAACATCAGACTTAGTCGCTATACCATTGAGTAAAACAACGCTAGAAGTGCGTCAGCAACACGTGTAGAACTTAAGGTTAGTAACTTAACAACAGAATCTGGTAATACAGTACAATGCAAAGCAGGAGTAAGTCCACTAACTGATTTGAGTGCAAAAGGTCTAAAACACTGCAGTAAACACACAGTTTAGCTTTCCAGACCTTTTGCGAGTTACCTTTAGGTCGGGAGATGCGACCCGAGAAGTAGACAGACAGCAGAAATGCTATGAAGTGAGAGGTTAACAGTGAACCTGGAGGATTATTTCAAAACTGTCTGACGTATGTATTCCAGTTCCAGCCAGGAGTACGCAGGGTCTTAAAGAGAGCAGGCATTGAGTGCAGAAATTCACTGCTAGGAGTTACTACAACAGTTATTTGTAGTTCTGCTGTGAAGAAGCAGTTTTCAGGTAAATATATTTAGGACTGTAATTATCTTAGCGATACCATCAGGTTCCTGAGTCAAGAATGTCAATATATACTTTTAAGGCGTCAACAATGTTTTGGATTTACCCTGTGTGTGAGTAGAAGTTAACTCCTGGTCAGAGCATTCCCTGAGGAGAGCAGTATGGGTCTTGGGAACTTCACATAAAGTTAGGGCGGGGGGCTACCCTGTGTGTGAGTAGAAGTTAACTCCTGGTCAGAGCATTCCCTGAGGAGAGCAGTATGGGTCTTGGGAACTTCACATAAAGTTAGGGCGGGGGGCTACCCTGTGTGTGAGTAGAAGTTAACTCCTGGTCAGAGCATTCCCTGAGGAGAGCAGTATGGGTCTTGGGAACTTCACATAAAGTTAGGGCGGGGGGCTACCTTTTGCGAGTTACCTTTAGGTCGGGAGATGCGACCCGAGAAGTAGACAGACAGCAGAAATGCTATGAATAAACATTGTGTACTTATGTATAATGTTCTCTGTTTTGTTTTATTAATCTGTAATATTGCTTTTGGCACAGTTCTTGACTGAAAAGGGTCATCAGACCAGCTCACAGCCAGTGAAAAAACAGCAAATAAATAATAAGATAGTCTGGGCTACTGTCCACCATAACGCACCATCTGACATGAGTCTATATTACAACGTTGAACTAACATAAGTTCGAATGTTGTAATATTGAACCCAAAAACCCAAAACCCAATAATAACGAAAACACAGAACAGCAATTTTTTTTTCCCAGGGAAAAAAAATCGTTGTTCTGTGACAAAAAAATTAAACCTTAAACTTAAAGTGGGGGACTTCGCCCCCCACACCTCCCTACTTAAATATACCAAACTTCGAGATCGCACCACAGTGGAGGAAATAGCAAAGCCCCGAAAACGGCCCACTGATTTTTTTCCACTGGGAAAAAAATCAGTGTGCCGTGGCTTCACTATTTTTGTATTTCAGACTCTTGGGTTCGATATTACAACGTTCGAACTTATACAAGTTAGACATTGTAATATAGACCCTATGACATATAACGAACATCAGTTGATCTTTTTGAACACATACAAATAAGATCCAACTAAGTTGGATATGGATCAATAATCCCACAAAATGACATCTGCTGGTACTGTACAGTACTTTACCAGACCCAGTAAGTGACCAGCTTCCCACTTATATAAATATGAAATATTCGAAGGCATACAAAGAAGCAATGTGTAAATGGGTTTGCTGTAAAAAAAAAAAAAAAAAAAACATTCCAGGATCCTACATATAGAAAGTAATTATAAAATTGCCTGTACTTTTAGTAATTATTTCATAACAATTATCAAGTTCACTGCTATGAAAATGAACAGTCCCTGTGTGCTAAAAAGATAAGAATTAATATGGTACATTCAGTCTGTATACAGTATCAGTTTCTCTAATTAAAAAAATTAAAAAAAAATGCAAACATTGAAAAAAAAATACCTCATTATCTCCTGGTAACATGCAGGCATATTTCTTGCACATAGCATCACTTGTAATTGCCTATCCACTATCATTTCTCTTCTACCAAAGATATCCATATATGATATCAGTGGAAACAGTCCTACATTATACCCCTTCATAAAGGTAGAGGGTATATATTACATTTTTGAAAGCCGAAAATGTCGAATCTGATATTGTCGACACCAGAATAGCCAAACTGCATAACAAAGAATAAGTAAACGGAAATTTCCGTAAGGGGAGATTTCTGTTTACTTCAATGTAATGTGGTCTCGGAGTTGGTATATTTAAGTAGCGGGGGGTGTGGGGGGTGTAGGGGGGCTTGCCCCCCTGCCTACACCGTTTAGTTTTTTTTTTTTGTGTTGTTTTTATTTTTTTTCTGAACATTCGATGTTTTAACAGTTCGATCACTAAAGGTCGACCTTTAGTGATTCGAACTGTTAAATATTCAATATTCTAATATAGACCCAAGGTGGACCCTGTACATTCCTCTCCAATTTCAGACCAATGGCAATCCTATCCACCTCAAAAATTATTTACAAACGGCTCTTATGTGACCTAACCAAAATCAACATGGTCTCTAATACCCAACATAATTTTCATCCCAATCACAGTGCAGAATCTGATGTCCTTCAAGAATGCAACTGCAGTCATAACATATGGGTTGTCCTGCCTCAGGCAGCCCTCGGTCGGCCGGATTCCAAAGTCTGGGTCCGGCGTCGGCTGGAGTCGCCTCCTCTCCGACGTCACAATGGCTGGAGTATAAAGGCATCGGTCGACGCCATCTTCTTCAGTCTTTCTTGCCGCGCGGTGCCCGAAGCAGAAGCAGTTCACAAGTGCCAGTCGGTCAGCTCCTGTGTTTCAGTTACCGAAGTCATCTAAAAGCTAAGTACCCCGTTGGGGAATATTTTTTCTTGCCTCAGCCGATGTCAGAACAAATTGAGAAAGTTAATAATTGTTTGTCTTGTGGTAAACAAATACCTCATAAGGACTTCCATTCTTACTGCCTCCCTTGCCTGGGCCCAGACCACGACGTCTCGGCCTGTGCTGCCTGTGCTTGCTTTAATAAGCGCACTCTCAGGCGCCGGTCAGAATTTGCCGAAGACTTTTTCGGCGAATCCTTCGCTTATATCATGCCGTCGGATCAACCGACAGCACACATTTCCAAAAAGCGTAAGGACCGGGACCGACATCCGCGGCCCGCGTCCTCTACCGATATTTCTCCTAAGCCCTCCGCGAGTGCTTCAGTCCCTACGGAAGCGGTAATTCAACCGCTCCAGGCCGACGACACAGCGGTAACACGTCCTTCAGTCCTGGAGACTACACCGGTGCCGGTTATTGATTTTCCTCCAGAAACCGAAGTTCTGGATCTACCCGACACCATACCCGTGGACAAGGTTACTCCTGCACGTGGGGCAGCTAGGCCTCCTGTATCCATGTCCATCAAGGCCTTTGCACGTGCCAAGGCTGCCAGCCAGGCCAAGGCCCATCCTAAACCTTCTGCCCAGGCCCCTTCTTCTGATAAGCAGATCATGTCTCTTGCTGCAGACCTCATCTCTCTTATCAGGGGGTCTCAGCCTCACCCTGACAGAGGTCCTCAGCCGCCTGCAGAGAAAAGGCCTAGAACTGAGCAGGCTGACAATCTCTCTTCAGATGAAGCCTCTGGGGATTCTGAGCATTCAGATACACAAGAAGAATCCTTCCAGGCCTATGAGGACTCTGATGCTGAGGAGTCAAATCCCTCTGTCTCTCCTCCAGAGGATTTTTCATTCGGTGAAGTCCTCCACTCTATGAGGGAGCATTTTAAGTGGCAGGGTCAGGAATTTTCTGATTCTAGGAAAAGGCTACGTACCTTCCTCAAGTTACCCCAGCACAGGCCTTTAGCTATCCCTCCAGTTATGGATGTCCTGGATGATGTCTTCTCCGACTCCAGTGCTAACCCTGATTCTCTCCCTCCTGCTCCTGTCAAGCCAGACAGATATTTCAGGGTCCCTGACACTCACAAGTATCTTTTTAAGGCCCACTCTGTGGATCTTGAAACTATTTCACAGGGCCCCAAAGGAGTGGCTACTTCATCAGCCAAGAATCCTCTGCCAGCGGATAGGGAAGCAAGGTCCCTGGAGAGATGGGGTAAAAAAGTTTATACCTCTACCACCCTTGCCATGAGGTCACTTAACTGCCTTTTTCATATGTTTCAGTACCAGGATTATTTACTGGATGATTTACAGAAAAAGCTAGCCTCTCCTGAGTCTATTGATAGAAAGGCATTGCAGGATCTGGTCCATAACACTCAGCAGGTTAGCAATCATTTTCTACAGTGTGGTTATGATGCATTGGAGGCTTCATGTAGGGCAGCTATGACAGGGGCTGTTATCTGTAGACATGCTTGGTTAAAAGAACAGCCACTGCCAGACCATCTTAAAGTAAAGTTACTTGATGCACCTCTGGAAAAACAAAAGCTTTTTGGTGCTAATGCACAAGATGTGTTGAAGTCCATTGAGGAAAAGGCAAAATCAGTTCAGACAGTTAAAGATTTCCTCCAGGTTCAGCCACCCAGATTCAGCAGGAATTGGCCTTCAAAGAATTGGTCCTTTCCAGACACTGACAAGTTTCAAAGGGGAAAAAACAGGCGTGCTCGAGGTAGAGGGCAAAACCGAGGCTCCTACAGGGGCCGCCAATGGCAACCACCAAATCAAAGAAGTGGCGCAGCCAGTCCAGCTGCACCACAAGGACAATCACAATGACTTGACTTTCATGCCGCCTACCAAAGCTCAAAGAGAAGCACCTTTAGGCAGAAAATTATCCTTATTCTCAAACAACTGGCATATCTTAACCAAGGACAACTGGATTCTGGATTTAATAGACAAAGGATACAGATTCCACTTCCATACTTTACCAATAAGACAAGGCATGCCAAACCTGCCACATCATCAAAGGGCAGAGGCACTCATTCAAGTTTCAAAGCTGCTAAGCATAAAAGCAATAGAAAAGGTCCCTCCTCAGGAACAAGGCCAGGGATTTTACTCAAGACTGTTCCTTGTTCCAAGAAAAGAAAACAAATGGAGGCCTATACTGGACTTGTCTACTCTAAATACTTTTCTCATTGTGCCAAAGTTCAAAATGCTGACGTTACAGCAACTCCTTCCCATGCTGGGCAAGGGGTCTTGGCTGGTCACTCTGGACCTCAAGGAGGCATACCTGCATGTCCCAGTCAGACACAGTTGCAGAAGATACCTCAGATTTCTTGCAGGGACAGAGCATTATCAATTCTCAGCATCGCCGTTTGGCTTATCTACTGCGCCCAGAGTGTTCACGAAATGCCTGGCATCAGTAGTGGCACATTGCAGACTCCAGGGGATTCAAATATACCCCTACCTGGACGACTGCCTGATACAAGCAGACAACAAACAAACCTTGATAACAAACTTGGACTATGTCATTCAATTACTACAGGCCTTGGGATACACAGTCAACATTCAAAAATCAAGACTACTGCCATCCCAACAGATTATTTTCCTGGGAGCCAAACTGGACACAAACACACAAATGGCCTTCCTCACAGAAGAAAAACAAGAGCAGTTACCAGACTACTGCAAAGGCCTAGCAAAGCTCTCCCAGCTGACTGCAAGGAAAATCCTGCAGGCCCTGGGGTTCATGGCATCCTGCATTCTTCTGATACCTTTGGCAAGACTTCATATGAGAAAGCTGCAGTGGTACTTAAAAAGATTATGGTCACAACACAGCCAAAGCCTAGAGGACGTAATCCCACTTATTCCATGTCTGCAAAGAGAATTCTTGTGGTGGGCTCAAGCAAGTCAGTTAAACCAAGGCATGTCTTTCAACATACCTCAAGCAGGTCAAATCATTACAACAGACACCTCAGATCATGGATGGGGGGCGCACATGGAGGACAGATGCATCCAAGGGCAATGGAACCCAAGGGAAAGGCATCTGCACATAAATCAAAAAGAGATGTTGGCAGTGATACGTGCAATCAAGACTTTCGAAAAATCACTTCAACAAGAACATTTGCTAATAAGGACAGGCAACACCAAGCAGGGAGGCACTCATTCTTATCCCCTCTGCAGATTAGCAATGATTCTGTGGGAAAAGTCCCTGAGCCTGAAGATCCACTTACAATCCCAGTTTGTGCCAGGCAAGGACAATGTTCTGGCGGACAAGCTGAGCAGAAATTTCTGGGATCCACACGAATGGATGCTGCATCCTCACATTTTCTCACAAATAACAAGGGCATGGGGAAGACCGGACATAGATCTCTTTGCTTCTCACCTGAACCATCACCTGGAAAAGTTTTGTACAAGAAGTCACCATCCTCTAGCCTGGAAAACGGATGCTCTCTCCTTCAGCTGGAATTCCCTAACAATTTATGCATTCCCTCCTCTACCACTGCTGACCAAGGTGATACTGAAGATCAAAGCAGAACGACCAACAGGCATTTTGATAGCTCCAGACTGGCCAAGGCAGCACTGGTACCCATTGCTGTTGAGCATAACTCAGACCAAGCCGTGGCCTCTGTCTCTATGGCCTCTGCTTCTAACCCAGCACAATTACAGGACTGTTCATCAAAACCTGCAAACATTGCATCTGACAGCCTGGAGGTTACCATAACTTCTTCCGATATCTCTCTTTCCAAAGAAGTTCAAGAGATTCTACTGGAAGCACGCAGACCTTCCACCAGAAAGACCTATTCAGCCAAGTGGAAGAGATGCATCATCTGGAATGCCAACAAAGGTCAGGATGCAACAGTATTGAGCATACCTCAGATATTAGAATACTTGGCAGAATTGTTTCATACTGGTCTCTCATATTCTTCCATAAAGATCCACGCTTCAGCAATCTCAGCAAAATACAATTGTGATCCACCTGTGTTCTCATCCCTTGCTAAGACAGTTTCTAAGAGGGATAAAGAATATCAAACCTCCCAGAAAACCACCAGTACCTGCATGGGACCTCAATTTCGTCTTGGAAAAATTAACTCTTCCCCCCTTTGAACCAGCAGCATCTGCAGAAATGCAATTTCTCTCCTGGAAAACGGTTTTCCTATTGGCAGTAACATCAGCAAGAAGAGTCTCGGAGATACAGGCACTCATGGCAGTACCTCCCTTTCTCATTTTTCATCAGGACAGAGTCTCCCTAAGGACCAATCCTTCTTTCATGCCAAAAGTAATTTCCAGGGTGTCTCTAAATCAAGCCATTCACCTGCCTACATTCTTCCCCAATCCTCAAAACAAGGGGGAAAAGCTGCTGCATACTTTGGACATACACAGACAACTACGCTACTGCTTGGACAGAACAAAGACCACCTGAAAGTCTGACCAACTGTTCGTAGCCTATGCTGCTGGAGTTCAAGGAAAAGCAATCTCCAAACAAACAATTTCAAAATGGATTGGACACTGCATCAGATTCTGCTATTCCTTTCATGGAAAAGGTGTGCCAGCCAATATTAGGCCACACTCCACCAGAGCTATAGCCACATCCACAGCTTTCCTAAGAGGAGTGGCTACAAAGGACATTCTAGAGGCTGCTACATGGAGCTCCGTGCATACATTTACCAAGCACTACAACCTGCCTTTATACTCCAGATCCCGAGCAGGCTTTGCTTCGGCAGTCCTGCAGGGCATTATAGCTACACCATCCCTTTATTAGTTCCAACCACCCCCAGCTTGGCTATGGTATTCAACCCATATGTTATGACTGCAGTTGCATTCTTGAAGGATATAGTACAGTTTTGTACCTACCATAAATGTAGATGTCCGATAGATATGCAACTGCAGTCGGATTTTCCCTCCCTCCTACCCCTCTGCAACTTTCTTTTAGGGTCCACTACCCCTATTCCTATTAGCTGGGGGTACCTTTTATGGTGTATCTGTTTATTACTGTTGTGCATGTCTGGAATTGTTTATCCATTCACCAAATTTAGCCTTCCTTGGAGGGCACCTGGCATCTGGGGCAAGAAACACTGAAGAAGATGGTGTCGGCCGATGCCTTTATACTCCAGCCGTTGTGACGTCGGAAAGGAGGCAACTCCGGCCGATGCCGGACCCAGACTTTGGAATCCGGCCGACCGAGGGCTGCCTGAGGCAGGACAACCCATATGTTATGACTGCAGTTGCATATCTATCGGACATCTACATTTATGGTAGGTACAAAACTGTACTTTATTCCACCTTTCCTAGATCCAGTCAACAAAAAGAAACTAAAGGCTATGTGTGCAGAAAAACAATTTAAAGTCCCAAGAATTAAATGTTGCACAAGAAACCAACTCAAGTGCCAAAATACTACAAGTGCAAACACAGACATGGCAATGTGGGTGTAAATAAAATAAAAAACTTTAATGGGAATAAGCAAATATCCCATTCTTCAGTGTACCACGATCTCAGAAAAAGCACTTTGAGTTCCAGTACGTTCAATATTATGAACGTTCGTAATTTGTGTGATTCGCTCATATGATATAGACCCATATTAATGCCACCTCCACGAACGATACTACAAACTTGGAAGATAGTAGGATAATAAGACTTACCAGAGAGATGAGTAAGAAACTGTTAAAGTTAAAACACATTCAATGGCAGCGCAAGCATTTAGAGGCATGCCTGTGTTTTAAGGTGATTCCGTGGGGTTTATGGGTACAGAATATCCCCACTTATGGTACTCAATTTCCAGATTTATTAATTAAGTGCAGAAGGTTAATATTGACACTAGTAATACTTATATGAGACTGCTGATTGATCATCAGATGCCTCAAGAAAATGTTATATCGGATGAGATTTTAGCTTTACAAAATGAGATTACTTCAGTCCCTCCATCGGATAGATGTACTGTATTTTCTGATGATTTATCTAGCAGTATAACAGTTTCTGAATTTCGCATACATTTACAGAATAAAAAGAAATTGGAAAGGGACTTGGGTGATTTTTCCAGAGGGTATGTTTTTTCATGGCTGAGGGAACCCAGAGAGACAATACGGAAAGAGAAGGATGGCCCTACTAATCCGGCCACCGATGTTACGAACCTATCTAATTCTGAGGCACAGACTAGAAGCCAATCATCTTCCAAGCCTATAGCGAGCATGACCAATGAGATACATGGAGACGACAACCAAGTCAATGCTCGTATTATGAATTTTAACCAATCCATGACATCTCCCACTACTGTGAATGCTTGTTCTATAGAAACAAGACAGAGATCAATAATTCCTGTTGTAATAGATCCAGAATTGAAGTCATGCTGTCCCACGCTTAACGTCTTGCTTACATCAGGTTCTGCTGATGTAAAAAGAAAATGCATGGTGCGTCAGTGAATAACACTATATACACTGTAACATCAGGGTTTTCCCACATTTCTGTTATCAGTAAAGAACCAACAACCAAGGCAGAGACTGTACAGCAGGGGTATGAAAAGACCCTTGACTTCGTACGAGAATTCAAAGGGACCGAGACATAAGAAGGTTTGGACATAATTTTTTCATCTTTATTAACATTTCTGGATATATGTTAACAGCAGCAGAAAAAAGCCTTCTGGAGAAAGGCTTATCTTTTATACCGACTTTGAATACTGACATTCTTGATGTCATGATAGAAATTAAAGTGTTTATCAGGAATGTTATGTGTATGCTCATGTTTAACAATAATAGTAATTATGATGTACCTAATATGTATTTTTAAAAAAAACAAGCACTTTTGTTTCAATATTGCATCCATTACTTGAAACTTTTGACAAATGCTGTGCAAATTATTTATTACGTTTGGTTGAGACTGGAGATTTTAAGAATTCTTTTTACAACATAACGACTGATGAATTTAAAGTTGTTAAGTTATTGCAGTGTAACAGAGAAATTATAATATGACCAGCCGATAAGGGAGGCACCACAGTTATTATGGACATGGAATTTTATGAGAAAAAAATGTCAGTGATGTTAAGTGATATTGGCACTTATACACCACTCACCAGTAATGAGTTAGGCAGGATTATTAAGAATGTAAATGCAGATTTATATGATCTCTTAATGTCTTGTCAAATTGATGCTGAGTTATACAAATATTTTCTGGTTGAGTCTCATTTGGTACCTGTGATAAGAGGATTGCCCAAGGTTCACAAGAACATTATTGACTCCCCATTTAGACCCATAGCTACTAGTCTAGGGTGGCTAACTGAGCTTATTTCCATCTACATAGAGAAAAAGCTAAGACCTTTAGTGGATAAGGTAGACTTGGTTTTAAGAGATATTGAACATTTTATTGTTACATTCTCAGATTTTGTGTTTTCTGACAAATATGATCCAGAATGTTTTTTTGTCACATTAGATGTGACATCCCTTTTTACCTCGATACCTAATGAAGAAGGGATTGATTTTGTTAGACACCTTTTATCCACAATAACGAATGTAACTATGGATGCTGTTACTTTATACTATATATTATTAAACTTGATTTTAACTAACAGTGTTCTTTTATGTGATGGGCTGTATTATTTACAAAGAAAAGGGTCAGCCATGGGTAATCCCTGAGCGAATTCGTATGCCAGTTTAGTCATGGCATATTGGGAGAGTACCTATATCATGGCTGATGATTTGTTTGTTCGATTTATACCATTCTACAAGAGGTTTGTTGATGATATTTTTTTTTGCTGTGAAATGGCACTAAACAACAATTAAGTAATTGTATCTCATATTTCAATAATACCACAGATTTCCTTAGGTGTACAGGCACATGGTCTAAAGAGAATATTAACTTTCTGTATGTTAAGATCACTAGAGGTACTGATAGGATATCCACTAGTGTTTTTCAGAAGGATTGCAAAAGAAATAACCTTCTCTATAGGGATAGTATGCATCCCCGTCATATCTATAGGAATGTAATAGAAGGACAAAGTTTAAGAATTTCCCGCTTGACTAGCAGTAATGACTGTGAGATAGCTTTAGATAGATTGCATTCCAATTTAGTTCAGAAAGGCTATAAACCTGAAGAATGTTCAGTTAAAATACTTAAAGAAAGAGCTGATCATAAGGAAAGGGGAGACCTTTCTTTAGGAATAGGAATTTAGATGCAGATATGACTAGAATATCCAAACCTGTTATTTCATCACATGATAAATATAGAGTGGTCATCCCTTATACCAGTAATAATTTGGATGTGAAAAGAATCATTAACAAGAATTGGAAGGGTTTGCAAACAGATGAAAGACTGAGGGGAGTAGTAGGTGAAATACTCAGCTTCTCCTACAAGAATAATAAGTCCCTTAAGTGGCTGTTATGTTATCAAACTTATAGGAAATGGAGTCAGGTGTCTCAGAGAAAGGGAACTCACCCCTGTAGGAAATGAAATTTCTGCTCTTATATAGGGGATAGGCATACATTTGTTCATCCAACTACAGCTAAGGAATATGTTTTTCATTTCTATGCTGGTTCTGTGAGCAAGGACCTGGTATATTTAGCATATTGTGTTAAATGTCCAGCTTTCTATGTTGGAAAGACGAACTGTACTCTATGAGAACGTATTTGTGAACACATATATGCTATTAACAAAGAAGACAAGACAAATGCCATAGCCAGACATGTATTGAATGAGGGAACTACTTATAAGTTTAGGTTTATGGTACTAGAGCTTACTCATAGGACTCCCCATCTGGGCAACATTAAAAATTTTACAGAAAGAGCAGAAACAAAATGGATCATTAGGCTACAGGCGGATAGATACCATGGTCTTAATGACAGGGTATCTATTAAACCTTTCCTATTAGACAGACCCCCTCAAGAAGTAAGATTTACATATAGTTTTCATATTCAATTTTCTCCATGCATTATTATAGCAATAACCCACGCCTGGTTGTGAGTAATGCGGGATTTACCCACGGTTGGCGTGGTTTGGTCCCGAGGGCGAAGCCCTCGGGACCAAACAAAGACAACCGTGGGTAAATCCCGCATTACCCACTCCCAGAAGTGGGTTATTGCTATTATACTATGACATTATTTAAGAAAAGAAATAATTACCTTTCTTAAATAATGGCATTGTATAATGCCTCTTTGCTGCCCTTCCGCAGCTGTCTGGTATCCGCGGCAGTTCTGATGTACTGCGCATGCCTACGCAGTACATCAGAGCTGTGGCCAAAAGCAATGGAGAAAGCAAGATCTCTGTTGCTTTTTACTGTCTTGCTATGTTAAATGGGTTTAACATAGCGAGCCAGCTTTAAAATAAGCAACGGAGATGTCCGTTGCTTATTTTAAAGCTGTCTCGCTATGTTAAACCCATTTAACATAGCGAAACAGTAAAAAGCAACAGATCTCTTGCTTTCTCCGTTGCTTTTTTTTTTTTAAACCTGTCTCGCTATGTTAAATGGGTTTAACATAGCGAGACAGCTTTAAAATAAGCAACGGAGATCTCCATTGCTTATTTTAAAGCTGTCTCGCTATGTTAAACCCATTTAACATAGCGAGGCAGGTTTAAAAAAAAGCAACGGAGAACGCAAGATCTCCGTTGCTTTTTACACACTGTGTCACTATGTTAAAGGAGTATAACATAGCGAGACAGCTTTAAAAAAAGCAACGGAGATCTCTGTTGATTTTTTTAAACCTGTGTCGCTATGTTAAACCCTTTTAACATAGCGAGACAGTCCCTGGGATTCATGAAGCTCGGCGCAAGGCCGGTGTAAGGCCTGCGCCGGCGGTGCAGTGAATAGTCGGCGTAGTAGCGCCATATGCATAGTAATGAGTGCGTGCCGCAACCACAGACACGTTCGTAGTTTACGTGAGCGAGCCCAAGTAGGATGCGTCCGGAGGCGTGGCTAAGCCGGCAGGCGATGAGCAACCTAAAGTGCTGATTTCCACAGGCCGCCCATAATAGTAATGGCACCAGCCAGGGCCCGTGCAGAATGAAACGCACGCAGAGTATGCAACATAGTACCCGTCCCAACAAAACGGAGAAGCAAACACAACCCACGAAGCCCTAAGTGTACCCGTCCAAGGAACAAAGGATACGCGTAATACCGTGTTCGTCCCGCAATGCATTGTCAGTGGGCATACCCAGAGAAGGTGTACCGCAGCATGTCAGCGCGCCGCACCAACATAGGAGTAGCGACTAAGGTTACCACCTGTCCCACTTTGCGAGGGGCAGTCCCTCTTTGGGCAGTTGTGTCCCGATAAAAAATATTAAAAATAGCAAATGTCCTGAGATTGTAGGACATAATTATGTCCCATATTTTATGTAATAGTTGCATAAAATAGTTATTTCTGTATCTAAAATACCTAAATGTTACAAGAAACAGAATAAGCAACTAAACTGCTACAAGAATAAGCTTTTATTTAGGCAAACAAGTTAAGTTCTATGCTTTGTACTGACCGTGGGTATGTGTCGGCCTGTAAAATCTGATGTGTGTCCCGAAAATGTCCCACTTTGGCCATTTGAAAAGGTGGCAACCCTAGTAGTGACATGGGCATGGTCACCAGGGTTACCAACTGTCCCACTTTGCTATGGACAGTCCCTCATTTGACAGTTGTGTCCCGCCAAAAATCGAAAAATGGCAAATGACCTGAGATTTCCGGACAAAATATTCCCTCAATATACCTTTAATAGTAGCATAAAACATATATTTTGTATATGAAACACATACATGGCATAAGAAACAGAATAAGGAACCCAAATGCTATGAGAATAAGCGTATATTTTGGCAAAAAAGTGAAGTTCTGTCATCTCTACTTGCTGTGGGTATGTGTTGTCCTGCAAAATCCGATGTTTCCACCAAAGATGTCCCACTTTGGGCATTGGAAAAGGTGGCAACCGTAATGGTCACCAGCAGTAGTGAGAGTACACAGCCGGGTAGCCGTGTCGACATAACAACAAGAAGGAACCAAGATACCCTAAACACAGGCAAACATGTGCATAGCAACATGTACCACACCCAGCAACGTGTTCGTCGCATACACAGGACGGCGTATGTCTAAGCGTAATATCCAGAAGCAGAACCCATGCATGCAAATGTAATACACAATAGCCCCATTATAGCATGTAACCCCCACCCATGTACGACCGTGCACCCAACCCAGCTAGCAGCCTTGCGCAGCTACACACCTACACACAATGGGCATACCTGAAATGTGGTAAGAAGTATTGTCTTAGGCAGTGCCACGCGGGCAAATATGTACCCCACATGTTACCAACCCACCTCAGGTACAGATATGCAAATGGCTGCATGTGAATGTGTCGCCAGAATGTGTACATCCCGCATGTGGTATGGACCCGTCCAAACCCTATAGGCTTGCACATGCCACGGTGCACATAACTGTACACATGTGGACAAGTCGGGATGTTGAACCACCGTACCGATGATTAGCTATGCAGACAAGTCAAACACATATAGCGGAACATGTGCCTACCAAACAGGACGTCCTAACAGGGTGCCACAGGCACAGAAGGGGAAGGTGGGACATCACATGTGGAGAGTAGCGTTACCGGACGGCCAAACACCCACGGCCAAGGCAAAGGACGGAATAACATGCATATGGCCGGATGGATGTTGTTAGAAAAATATATATAGAAACACATATGAAGTGCTAGTTTAGAAGCAAAATAGTATATAATGCATTGTATTCTACTGTACAATATGGCAGTAGAAATGATCATGCATGTAATTGGCTGAAGCTTAGCTGCAGTGTGATTGAACTCTGACCCTGGCAGTAACCAGTTCAGCAGGCTTATGTCTTTCAGCATTAATTATCTGCTGGGTTAGAGAAAAATAAATGTATGTACATGTATATCTTCCTCCCTTCCACTGAGGAGGATGGCCTTGTGAGCTCTATCGAAGATAGAGTACAACTCCTTACCAGAGAGACAAAGGAACGTGTTAAGAAATGAACTGACTATTGTATCGGAACAGTCCAGGGTCCTTGAAAGAGAAACAATTACAGAAGGACGCTGTAATTGACCAGGTGCCTTGCAAGGCTGTGTTATTCTCATGGGAAAACATTTTAAAAGCATTACCTCAGCACCCTCATATGAATAGAATATTGCGGACCATAGTGATGGAAATGCCCTGTGACTGACCACGTCAGTAAGGTGGGCAAAAGCTGATTGTAAACACTATATAAACAAATTGCTTCCTGTATAGAGTCAGACAAAACTCTTATACTTGTACTGTATAGTTTTTTGCCTCCCGGTGTACACTACTAAAACGTTGTGAACCTGAGCTTCCTGTGTTATTGACTGTCATTTAGAAATGCCTACTGATTTCCACAGTCTGGTTTTAACAACTTATTTGACATTGTGGTCCTTCTTAGCCAGAATTCCCTTGGTAAGCTACAGGTCAGAGTGCATGGGTGGTAAGAAATCTGCGCAGGAGAAGTTGCCTAAATGGTTCTTCTTGAGTGAAAAGACCTCCGACTGAATTGTTGTATGTAAAGAGGCTGTCCACTGTCTGATCTGTGGCTGAAAAGCGGAAAACTGGATCCCAAGAAGAAAACGTGCAGTCATAAACGGGAGGCTCAGGTAAGGAGAGTTTGCCTCTTTGTCTCTGTTGTAGATCAGGGACCAGGCTACATTGTGTTTTTGTTAACAGTTGTGATAGCAGGTCGAAGACCAATCCAAGTAGTTTTACATTTGGACATAGATCAGGGGAGCACAGAGTAGAGTAAATAGTCATTGTAGACACTACAGTGGATACAGGGAAGGAGATACCACGTGGTACGAGAGAAGGGTTACGTAACAGTCGTTTAGAAGACATGGGAAATTAGTGCACTAAGAGATCGTGAGATCCGCCTTTGACGGATGATGCGAAGTATATGCAATTGCAGAGAGCAGATAATGTGAGATATTTTGCAAAATGGGGTAATAAATATGACATTGATGGTATATTAAACAAAATATCGTTAGTGAAACATTGGAATCACTTAAAATGTGACGCAGATCTGATGTTCAGGCTAAAAAACAGCGACATTTGGGTATCCCTCAAGCACATAGGTGGATTGAGGTAGTGAACCGAAGGGAACAGAAGACTAAAAATGCGAAAGCATCATACGTAGACAAAGAAGATAATAATACAGTAGTAGCGACGGCCCCCCCTCCACCCCCTCCGATACCACATCCAGGATATGAAGCGGGAGGGCAGGCTAGTCCCCCCCACGTTATCCTGTGGCAACAGAGGTATCACAACAACCATTTGTAAGAGAAGCTATTGAAACTACATCCCGAACACGTAAAACACCTAGGGACACTCAACTAAGAAGAGAGTCACTAGAACAGAGTGAGGAAATCTGTCAATTAATTGAAGTACCGAACCCTCAGGCAGGACAGGAAGGCCAGGACCCAACTCCCTTAGTGTATAGACCGTGGACACCGGAAGATATCCGGAAAGTTACAGAGGGAATTCCCCATCCACAAAGTAATCACTATTCACCATGCAATACCCCTGTATCTCCTGATAGAAAAGCAAACGGGGAATGGCGGATGGTACAGGATTTACAAGCTGTAAATCATGCAATAATACCTAGGGTACCGATGGTGCCAGACCCACACACTATATTGAATGATATGAACCCGCAACAGAAGTATCTTACCATGGTAGATATAAGCTATACTTCCTTTTCAATACCTATACATCCAGATAGTCCGTATTGGTTTGCATTTACATTCAGGGTAACAGATACAGCCATACTCGGCTACCGCAGGGATACTGTGAAAGTCCAACGATATTCGCACAGGAGATGGCTAGCAACCTGCCGGGGTTTACTCCACCCGGGGGCAGTCAAGTTCTACTTTATGTGGATGACATCCTGCTTGCGGCCCCTACCCAGCAGCAATGTAGGGAAGATGCAATAGCACTATTGAAATATTTAGCAGAACAGGGACATAAAGTAAACAAGCATAAATTGCAACTTCGGAGAATACAGGTCAAGTACCTGGGATATGTGGTATCCGAGGAGGGTAGAACATTAGATGAAGATAGGAAGGCAGCAATTTCACAAGCACCCAAGCCAACTACCAAGAAGGGAATGATGTCCTTCCTGGGACGACTAACTTTTGTCGAAGCTGGTTACCAAACTATGCTTTTGAATCGGCTCTATTGTCTGCTTTAATCTTTAATACACCTATGGCAGCACAAGATATACTACACTGGATTCCAGTAGCAGAAACAGCTTTCTGCAGACTAAAATGATTGATAGCTTCAACATCTGTTTTAGGTCTCCCGAATTATCATAACAGATGTTTTCAGACTGTAGATTGTAAGCAGGGATATATGACCTCAGTCTTGATGCAACAGCATAGAAGTAAGCAACGCCCCATAGCTTACTACTCATCGCAGTTGGACCCAGTGGCGCGGTCATTGCCACATTGTGTACAGGCAGTTGTTGCAGCAGCCATGGCAGTACAGGCTTCGGCATCAATGGTATTATTCCACCCTCTCACTGTGAGAGTGCCTCATGCAGTTGCGATAATTTAGCTGCAAGAGAAAATAGCATTCCTGACCCGTGCTAGACATCTTTCTTGTTTGACCATACTCCTGAGTCAACCTCATATGGTGATTGAACGTTGTACAACATTAAACCCATCAACGTCACGTCCGACACCTGTGTATGGCACACCACACAGTTGCCTACAGGAAATGGAGCAAATAACTTTACCCAGACAGGATATTACTGATATACCCTTAGATGATGCAGAGGTGACAGTTTATGTACGGATCATGTAGAAAGGGTCCTACAGGAAAGAATCAAGTAGGTTATGCAGTAGTTACTGATATTGAGATTGTAGAAGCCCAACCCCTGCAGCATAACTTGTCTGCTCAAGCAGCAGAATTGATAGCTTTAACACGTGCTTGCACTCTAGCGAAAAACAGATGTGTGGACATATATACCGATAGTCAGTATGCTGTCTCTACAGTGCATGTTTATGCGCAGCAGTGGAAGAATAGGGGAATGATAACATCCACTGGTAAACCGATTAATCATGCGCAATTGATCTTGAATTTATTAGATCCCATTCAGTTACCTACTAAAGTAGCTAATTGTAAATGTGCAGCTCATACAAAGCAACAGGATAAGATTACGAAAGGTAATGCACGAGCTGATGCAGCTGCAAAACAAGCAGCCTCACACTCAGAAACTGTCTTTTTGAATGAGGAATGACAATCCTCAGAGATTCTAGATTTAGAAATGTTAGAAACAATGCAAACATCAACTACGAAAGCAGAAAAGCAGACGTGGGTAAGACGAGGAGCAATCCTTGAAGACGGACTGTACATCTCCAAAGTGAGAAAGCCAATATTAACGTCTAATTTATTTAGATATGCGGCTTTGTTGAGCCATGGACAGAGCCATGTCTCAACAAGGGGGATGGTACAGTTGGTTAACGGAATATTCCTAACATACGGAATTAGGAACCACATACAAACATTTTGAGCAGCGTGTCATATTTGCAGTAAACATCATGCACAGGGAGCATTCCAACCGAAGCGAGGGAGTTTCCCTACACCACCATATCCGTTCCATACTATTTGTATGGAGTTTATAGAGCTGAATAAATGTGAAGGGAAGAAATACTGTTTAGTGATTATAGATATGTTTTCAAAATGGGTAGAAGCATTTCCAACCAGGAATCCGGATGCAGCAACAGCGGCAAAGGCCCCAGTAAAATAAAGTATCCCTAGATCTGGCATACCGGAAAGAAGCTACAGTGACAATAGAACACATTTTGTGAACCAGACAATCCAGCAACCTGGGGGATTCTTTGGGATTTCCTTGAATAATCATTGCACGTACCACCCACAGTCAGCATGACTGGTGGAGAGGTACAATGGGATTTCGAGAAATAAGTTGAGGAGGTTAATGAGTGACACCCAGACGAATTGGATTTGCTGTCTACCTCTAGCATTGCTGAGCATGACAACAGTTCCAAATGTAAAGGGTTTGACCCCCTTTGAAGTAGTATTTGGAATGGCATATTATGTGCCACAGTGGAAAGCTCTCATGCCTGCAGAGCTGGAGGTCGACGGCTCATTAGCCAGTTACATGAGAGGATTGTTAACCAATAACACTGTTTTGCAGTTAAACTCTTTTTCAGATAAAGAACAAGCGAAGCCGGACGCAGAGCTGACTCCAGGATCCTGGGTGTGGTTGACTGTTATCCAAACAAGTAACCGGATGAGTCCAACGTGGGAAGGTATGTACCACGTACTGTTGGCAACGCCTACTGCAGTAAAGGTTGCAGAGAGGTCATCCTGGGTTCACCTGACCCTTTGCAAACCGGTAAAGAATATCCAGTCTGATTTACATGTCGTAGCCGATATACCACAGAGACAGAATGACCAGGGGCAGAGTGTATAACAATACAAAGCAACCCCAAAGACATTGGTTTACTGTCCTACTGATCATACACCTATTAACCATGTTTGTGGCGACTTTTCTTTTGCTGGGATCTTTCCTGCATATAACTACACAGGTACAAATAATGAGACGTGATGAACTGGCCACAGATTGGCATTTACCTGCATATAACTACATTTCAAATTGCTGGTTTG